>NC_142949.1:22586337-22756337 GCF_046866305.1 Octopus bimaculoides | reverse complement strand
TCCATATTTTTCCATATTCCACCATTTGCCCTTCTTTTCTATGTTCCACATCATAATAACAAAAGTATTCCACCATTTTGTTGTATTCCATACAATGTTCTTTTGTTTCATACAACAATACCATTCCACCACACCATACTGGGGGCCATCTTTACCCCTCCATTCTGTTCCCAAGCTCTGTCCGACGATAATTTCCATCCATAAGCAATGTAGGTCAAGTGTTGCTTATTTTTATGTTGTGACTTCATTGTTGCCAACTAAATATCTCTAGGTACAGCTGTTTCCGGACCTCACAGCCTCACCGACACCAACACCACCACCACCACAACACCACCACCACCACAGTACCACCACCACCACCGCCACCATCACAACCATTATCACCACACCACTACCACTACCACCACTACTACCACTACCACCACACCAGGAACGTCACTACCATCACCATTATCACTACCACCACCACCACCACCACCACCACCACCATCACCACCACCACCACCACCATCACCACCACTACCACCACTACCACCACAACTATCACCACCACCACCATCACCGCCACTACCACCACCACCATCACCACCACCACCATCACCGCCACTACCACCACCACCATCACCACCACCACCATCACCGCCACTACCACCACCACCATCACCACCACCACCATCACTGCCACTACCACTAGTTCTCGTTTCTGACTTCATCCACATACCACTTCTACAACAACCTCTTCAACTTTATCAGTCACCATTAGCACCACCACCACCACAACAACAACCACACCTACCATCACTGCAACCATCAAAATTTTTCTCTACAGTCTCACGATCTGCTAAATAAAGCAGCCAATTTCTCTCAAAACCAAGAAAGGCACACTGGACAAAAGATATATGCTAAATCTCCAAGTAGGATAAGATGGTGCATGCTGGTATATCTTAAGAAATGGCGTGAGAGAGAGAGAAAGAGGGAGATAAACAGATAGGTGGATACGGGGAGAGAGAGAGAGAGAGAGAGAGAGAGAGAGAGAGAGAGAGAGAAGCAGGTACAAGACAGACAGGCAGAAATAGAGAGGAAGAGACACAGAGAGAGAGAAAGGCGGCTCAAGACAGACAGGCAGAAATAGGGAGAGAGAGAGAGAGAGAGAAGCAGAGAGAGAGAAGCAGAGAGAGAGAAGCAGAGAGAGAGAAGCAGAGAGAGAGAAGCAGAGAGAGAGAAGCAGAGAGAGAGAGAGGCAGAGACAGACAGACAGACAGACAGAGACAGGCAGAGAGAGAGAAACAGGCACTAGACAGACAGGCAGAAATAGAGGGAGACAGACAGAGAGACAGACAGACAGACAGACTGACAGACAGACAGACAGACAGACAGACAGACAGACAGACAGGCAAAGAGAGATGGGGGGGGGAAAGGGTTGCAATGGAATGGAAGGACTGTTTTTCCGGAACTCCGCCATCAATTTCTTATCATTTCCATCCAAACCTCCAGCGCCACCATCACCACCAATGCTATCAGCCGCCAATACTACACACACACACACACTCGCCACCACCACCATCATCATCATCATCAGTACCATCACCACCACCACAAAAAGAGGGTAGTGGGAAGGATGGACTACAAGGATTTCTTGTTTTTTTTTTTTGATTTTATCATATTTTGCTATTGTTCATATTGTTGTTGTCACGGTGGTAGTGGTGGTGGTGGTGTGGTGGTGGTGGTGTGGTGGTGGTGGTGTGGTGGTGGTGGTGTGGTGGTGGTGGTGGTAGTGTAGGGAAGTGTGAAGTGTGAGTCAGGGTTGGGTGGTACAGAGGCTTTTGTTCCAAAATCATGCTATGTATATGTGTGTGTATGTATGTATACGTATGTAAGTATGTATGTAAGTATGTATGCATGCTATTGTTTTTTTACCAACTACATCAGAATCCATTGTCTAATATACACTCACACACACTCACACACACACACAAACACATTATTAATCACATACAAAGAGTCTCTCTCTTTCCTTTTCCTCCCCCCTCACTCTCTCTCTCTCTCTCTCTCTCTCTCTCTTTCTCTCTCTATACACAGACGCACATATGTCAGAAGAGAGGGAGAGAGAGACAGAGAGTAGGAGAGAAGCAAACAAAAAAAACAAAAAAACACGAAGCCAAATCAGAGAACAATATACATATATTTTAGGTGCCATATGCAGTAGATGTGTGAAATAGATAAGGCTATTTATACACACATGTTTGTGTAGACAAGCGATGAATAAAGGGAGGGATTACGGGGAGGGCTTTGTAATTAGTTTGCAAGAGAAAAGAATTAATGTCCTCTAAACGACCACTTTAGTGATAATCCAGATCTCTCTTTGACGCTCTTCCTGATAATCGCGCCTACCCACCATCTCGGCCGGCATAGGAGCACACACCTCTCTGCGACCTCCCCTTATGGCATTTTTTATCTGTTGCTTTATCATAATTTTCTTGGTAAGTTTCGGTATCTGTTCACAGCTTCCATATTAAATTCATCGGAATTATTGTTTTACTAAATCCCACAATACACTGTATCTCTCTCAACCCCTCCCTCCCCCTCTCTCTCTCTTTCTTTCTTTCTTTCTTTTTTCCTCCCTCCATATAACATGTGTGCGGATGTGTGAGGGCATATAATTTACATGTATATACAGGGTGCGATGGGTAACTTGTCGCCATTTTATATTTCTAATTTCGCGCTAGCGCATTGTTTGTTTTTGATTTTGTCGACTACACAGTATGGTAGGATCAATTGGGCACCGTCTGGGAGAAAAACAGCTCCATCATGCAATTCACTGTGCCAGAAATTTGGAAACGACATGTACTACTTGGCATTCGCCCCGGTAGCTTCAATACGAATGTTTCAGAGTGTTTGGGTGTCAATCTGAGGTCAGTGCAATCTAAGGACATGTATCGAGACTGATAAATATCAAACATCCAGTCAACATTATGGTGTTTGGATTGATCACCAGTGATGACGACATTATGCCTCCATTCATCTTCCCACACGCCCTCAGACTCAACAGGGAGGCCTACATCAAGTGCCTGGAGGAGGTAGTGCTGCCCTGAGTTAAGAGGGTGGCCGCTGGAAGACCCTATGTCTAGCAACAGGACTCTGCACCATGCCACACAAGCAGGAGAACCCAGTCATGGCTGTCAGACAATTTCTACGACCACCTCACCCTAACATCTGGCTATGTAACTCCCCAGACTGCAACCCCCTTGATTATTATGTGTGGGGCACTGTTGAGTGAGAGACCAACAAAACTTGTAACACCAGAGATGAAGGATTATGGCAGCATTCATCAACTTAAACAAAGAGACCGTCCAGAAGAGTTGCAGGAGATTCCAAAGTCGTCTGGAGATCGTAGTTGAAGCCAATGGCGATTTTATTGAGTAAATTCACTTGACAACCGTTGCTGGTGTGTTTACGTCCCCGAAACTTAGCGGTTCGACAAAAGGGAACGATACAATAAGTACTACGCTTATAAAGAATAAGTCCTGGAGTCGATTTGCTCGACTAAAGGCGGTGCTCCAGCATGGCCGTAGTCAAATGACTGAAACAAGTAAAAGAGTAAAAGACTAACCCAACAGGTATTTTGTTGTGAGGACATTTCACCTGATTTGAAGGTTCTTTTGATATGCTGAATCCAGAAATGGAAATGGAAGCCATTTTTTACCATATCCAGATTTCAGGATGTCAAAATCCACCATTTTCGCAATTTTCCTCATTTTTCAGAAAAAAATACATTGTTTACCTGTGGAATTTCGTTCAAAACTTCGCGAGCTTGATGACTAGAGAGTATCAACCGAGTCAGAAGACGCCACAGAGGATCCAGGTTACTTTGGCACCAGCTCATCAGGTCCCGAACTCAATTACTTGATAAGGGACTTGCAGTTTTCAAAATAATTTGAAGAAGTTCTTGCGTCTCGATAAAAGATAAAAGCTTTCTTTAAAAGGAGCGAAAGTCGCCTATCGCTCCAGGGATGCTGAATTTAATAATATCGTTTAATATCACTTTCTGTTGAGAAGACAATATTTGAAATCTCGTCATTAAGTAACTAAGTATTGACTTGAGTCTGAGGATTCATATCGCTGATTACCTGGTTTCCATGGCACATAAGTGACCGCAATAACAACATTCTTCCTGAACAGGACGCCAGTTCGTCGCAGAGCTACTCGTCTGCAACTGAGCGGAATGAAACAGCGTGAAATGAAGTATTTTGCTCAAAGCCACGACCCACTGACTGGGTCGGAGAAGCAAAATGAAAAACGGATCGAAGCGATCTTACAATTATGTGTACTACATCCTAACCACTAAGTCACGAGCCTTCACTTTAGTGTTTAAGAGATTATCGTTTAACAAAAACTTTATGTTTTTTGGGTGTTGGTTCATCGACTTCAATATCCAACAACTGCGTCTTCTGTTATTTCTGCTTCCATTAATGTTTGGTATCCATGATCACACTTTGTAGCTTCTCGCCAAGTCCTGATCCATCTTTCATGACCTCTGTTTCGTCTAAAGACTACAAAGAAAATTATTTGCTTCGAATCATTCAAAGTCATATTCTACTTCAACATTGTGCAGTTCTTTTCCAAGCATTGGCTAAAATGAAGCCGCTAAATTGAATACTGCTGTTTCTAGGTTGTAGCTTAATTATGTTAATTAGTATTAACATATTCAGTTTGGTGTGAATGAAATACATGTGTGATTTGGAAAAGACAGTATTAACTCAATCAATAGTATTACTTTAAATCATTTCAACACGCGCGGAAGCAATTCTGGACATATTTCTGTCTATTAAACTTCATCAGCAAAGCACGGACTTCTCTATACTTGCCGAAGTAATGATGTGAGAATACAATATTGCATACAAGTTCGAATGAAATAGTCGACTCAAACATATAAATCATCAAGCTTAATTACAGCAACCTCATGAAAAAATTACAGTTAATGAAAACATGTTTAATGTAGTGAGCAGGAAAAGTCTAATTAATACTGTTTAAATATGCTATTCCTGTTTACATTTACTTGCGTACAAAATTATATATGTAATTAGTGGTTCTATTATTACTTTGAGAATTATAAATCTATGTTTCGCTGAGAAGATTTTATAAGACAGAAAAATGTACAGCTGTCTCCCGTATTTACTGAATTGATTAAAAGAATATCAGCCACTAAACTAATATCGCCTTTTCCTCATTATATCATTATTTGTAACAAGCTGACCACGTTCCGTCAATAATGACGGCTAATAGCAAGTATTTTATATATAAATAAGGTATAAAATATGGTACATAATAATCACACGTACATTCACATACTTCCATTGTACACGCACACACACATAGAGTTGAAACGCTGATTTTTTTTCACCCCTCCCTTATTCATCTATCACTCCTTCCTTTCTCTCATTGCTATTACTCTTTCTCACACCCTTTCAGTCAGGGCTATTACTCTCACTACTTCTCCTCCACTGAATTACTATTTTCTCTCCTCCTCCGCGTCCGTCGCGATTCTGGACAAATATATATATATATATATATATATATATATATATATATATATATATATATATATATATATATATATATATATGTATACAAATATATAAAAACACTACGCTCATTATTATATTAGGAGATTAGAAGCTTTATGCATACTATATTAACTATGTTAACACTAACATCAAGCGGATGGCAACTCTGAACAAATAACCTCATTGATTTATTTTTTTATTTTAAATAACACACACACACACACACACACACACACACACACACACACACACATATATATATATATATATATATATATATATATATATATATATAGTTCAAAAAAACAATAACAAGAAACAACAAAGTGAGGACGTGATACGGATAGTGTTATTGGACGCTCAGGAAAGGAAAGAGAGAGTGTATGACGTTTCGAGCGTAGCCCTTCGTCGGAAAGATGGAAAGTTCGGAGAATGGAAGAACGGAGAAAGAGGAAAATGGTACCGATGCCCACGAGGTTACATTGTGAAAAGACCGGAAGAGGAGGTGGTGGGGGAAAAGTTCTTTCTAAGACAGGAGAGTGAAAAAGGGAGATGAATATCTGTGCGTGTGCGAGAGTCTGCGAGTGTGTGTGTGATAACAGAACGTGTGTGTGCGTATGTATGTCGTGTGTGTGTGTGTGTGTGTGCATGGTTTGGTGGTTTATCTGTTAGTGTGTTTGTGTGTGTGTGTGTGTGTGTGTGTGTGTATGACGTAGTGGAAGAAATTAGTAGCAGGACTGGTTAGTGGACGCTTATAGACAGTGTAGGTAAAAGGTCAACAGGCGGTTTTTTGAGTATGTGTGTGTGCGTGTTTGTGTGGGGTTGTAGGTGTTGGGTACGTGTACGTGTGTGTGTGTATTTTGTATGTGCGCATGTGTGTATGTGTATGTTTTTGTGCGTGCGTGTGTGTTTGTGTGTATGTGTATGTTGTGTATATGTGCGTTGCTGTGTACGTGTGTGTGCGTGCGTTTGCTATTGTATGTGCGTGTGTTGTTTATGCCCGTGTGTGTGGGTATGTGCGTGTGTGTGTATGTGTGTGGATGTGCGTGTGTGTGTATGTGTGTGGATGTGCGTGTGTGTGTGGGATTGTGAGTGTGGGATTGTGTGGGATTGTGTGTGTGGGATTGTGCGTGTGTGTATATGTGTATGTGTGTTTATGTGTGCAAGGGTGTGTATGCTTGGGTGTGTGTGTGTGTGTATGTTTGCGTGATTGTTAGCGTGTGTGTGTATGCGCAAGTGTGCGTGTGTATGTGCGTTTGTATAAGTGTGTGGGCGAGTCTGAGCGTGTGAGTGCATGCATATGTGTTGTGTGTGTGTGGTGTGTTGGGGGTAGGTGTGCTTACATGTATATATATATATATATATATATAGATAGATAGATAGATAGATAGATAGATAGATAGATAGATAGATAGATAGATAGATAGATAGATATGCAGGGCAGGGAATCGTCAATTAGTAATAAAATTAATAATTAACAATTTTGCCGGGTAGCTCAGTATGAAAAAACCTTTTCGGTAAAAAACATTTATAATCATAAATATATAGGGATTGACAGTAACCTGCTTCTCCAACATACTGAGAATTCAGAAATAGCAGTCAAAGAACTACTGACTGCTATTTCTGAATTCTCAGTATGTTGGAGAAGCAGGTTACTGTCAATCCCTATATATTTATGATTATATATATATATATATATATATATATATATATATATATATATATATATATATATATATATATATATATATATATATATATAAATAAATGGAACAAAAACGCAATAGAGGACATTAAAACATTCAGACAAATATATATATATATATATATATTAACATATATAGTTTAATAATATCTTAATAATAACTTGAACTTCATGCTTAATACGTAGATTAGCTAACACCAAGAGATTTACTGCACTTCATTAATAACCATTATTTTACTCTCGTTAGTTAAATCACTTTAATAGTTCATCTGTTATTAGATAAGACCAATATGGCCGAAATAATATCCATAACATCAAGCCTAATATTAGGTGATTATATAAGCGTGTGTGTGTATGCATGTATGTATGTATGTATGTATGTATGTATGTATGCATGTACGTATGTATTATGTATGTATGTGTATGTGTATTTGGATGTGTGTGTCTTTGCGCACAATAAGCAAAAACTAATAATTCAGTTTTGTTGCCAAAATAATTAGTCTAGGAATGGCGTAATTGTGTTAATCGTAACCAATTTCTTTAAATTAATTGTTGTTAATTACCGCAACTAATTATTAAACCCACATCAAAATGGTTTAGATTCATTTCAGTTTTTATTTTGTTATTAATTCTCAACATGTTTTTAATACTGGTTTTAGTCACTGATTTGTGGTTATATGGAAAGGGGCACCACTATCGATCCCAGTACTTTTTCAGTCTTCTGTTTGTTTTATCGATATCTATTTATCGGACGGCTTGTTACATTTTTTTTACATAAGTGAGACAACTTGATTCACCATTTTACACCGTTAAACACACAACAGACTTCCATAGTCTGTGTCGGCCAAATTTCATTCACTAAGCAATAGTCAGCCCGAAATTTCAATAGAAGACACTTACACGAGGTAGGAAAGAAACCAGGACCGCTTGTTAAACTGAAACTTTTCGGGATACGTCGTGAGATCTTTTTTAAGAAGCCCATAACCCAGCTTTCACTGATGAAGCTGTGCTTACTCATAAGAATCGTTTAGAATTATTCAGCTGAGTTAGACTTGGCTTCTATAATCTGACTCCAAACTGAATATTCTTACCATCATCATCAACATCATCATCCCAGTCATGTTTGATAACGTTGCGTAAGATAACACCGGTCAACACATGTTTTTTTGACCCATGGTTTATCAACAGTTTTTAGCTAATTTGGGGTGCTGAATCCAAATCTGGCATCAGATTTTTGTTTATCACATCATATCTTTTAGATTCTTTTAGTTTTGCTAGAAGCAGCTATTTAATGCTCGTAAAGGATGGGTTAAACATACGTAGATGCAATATGTCTTTTCTTTTTTCTAATCTAATAAATCAAAACACAAAGTTGTGGAAGTAACTGCACATTAGCTTGTAAGACTTAAGCTTGATGATAATAAAATATAGATACAAAATCTCTATTCATTGCGGTCATTCATTCTAATCCTGTTATTACTGCAAGAACTTTCTCTTTTTTGATCATCTCTTGTCCACAGCTTCTGAAATGTCTCTTACCAAGCTCCAGCAGTAATCTACTATCATGTAGATAGTAGATTACTATCAATAATCTACTATCATACCTTGGTAGCGTTCTTCCATTATTTTTACATCTTGATGAAAGCGTTCACCTTGTTCTTCGCCTACATCACCCGGATTCTCTGGAAACTCACCTAAGTGACTGTGTAAGTGGTGCTATTTAATGCTCATTCTACATCCAAGTGTTTTCAAACTCAAGAGCAGCTCTTCCACAATCTCTTGATAGTTGTCAGCTTTGCTGTTCCCAAGGGAATTCCACAGCACATCAGAGAAGGCATTCCTGGCTCAATCCTCCACCGCACTCGTTGTAACAAAATGTGAATTCCTGAGGAATTTTCTTATTTGCGGTCTATCAAATATTCCAACCTTCTCGACACTGAGACTTGGAAAGGTTGTACATCTGAAGCAGTCCTCACTGCGATCAAGAGTTTTGAAAAATTGCTTCATCACACCAAGTTATATGTGCAGTGGGAGAAAGACGATGTTTTTCCTCTCAACCAGAGGGTCATTAATGATGTTCTAGTCACCCGGCGTCACACTTTCTTGGGGGCCATTCTTTTTTTCCCCCAGTGATCTTTGTAGCTCTACTGTCCCAGTAGCACAGGAAACAAGGGTACTCCTTGCTGACCCAGTAGAAGGTTTACCATTTTAAAATCAACACAATGAACATGATATTGCGACCTCTCCGGAACAATCTTGATGTTGGCATACTCCTCTTTCATTTTTATATTTTCCTATTGGTATTGAGCAATACAAATTCCCGTTGTGAAGTAAAACACATTTCAAGCTGCTTTTAGAGCTGTCAATAAAAAAGTTTCCACTCAAATGAATCATATACTGGCAGTTCCATATTGAGAAGAAGCCCTTCAGCATCACTACAATTAACAAGTTGACCATCTGAATGGAAGAACTTCCACAGTTTTGCTTCTCCGTTACGATTAAAGGAAACACAAGTGCCAGACTTCAGCAGTCTTTTCTCTGGGAGCCTGTAAGCCAACATCGGCAAATACAAATCCTTAACTAGATCATTCAATTCAGGCTGATTAAACAGAAAAAATTATCACAGTCTGTATCAGAGGATATAAACCGATCATCTTCATCAGTAGTGGGCGAATTTAGGGCTTCATTACGAATCTATGACAGCTCAATAAATACAGGCACAGGTATTTTCTCAATAAATACAGGCAACCGGTCGACGGAATATCTGGGTACTGCAAGTGTCGTTTGGTTTTCGTATTGAACCCTTTTGCATCATCAAGGCAGAAGTAGCTGTTATCCGCATGGATTGTTGGTTCTCTCCAAACCATTGGCACACCAAACTTCAGTTTCGCATTCTTTCCTTCAGACCATTATCCGAAAGTTTCAACACAAGTTTTGCAAACATTGTGGAGAGCTCAGGTTTTGTCCTGGTCCCCAAGTGCTGCTTTAAACTAAGCAAGATACACCTTTTTGATAAAGTTATTAATGTTGCGCCTTTGAGCCTGTGGAGTGAAGTTTCCACAGATGTAAGAGAAGATGTCAGGGTCTTCCTTCGTTTTGATGTTGTATCCATCATAGTGATTCAGTTCGAACCTCAAAAAAAGAGAAAAGGGTTTTAAAGTAAATACTCAGCCTGAACATATTATTCAAAATTAGCATGACAATCCAGCCAAAATTCCCGCAAATAGTGGTGTAAAGTTGACTTTTAGTATGATCCAGGTAAATAAAGGTATATATCGATTACTCAAAAATGTGATGTGATAGAGCAAATATGAGGTCAGTTTTAGAATCAGCACCCAAAAGTTAGTCTAAAACAGCTCCAAGATTTTATACCAGAGAATAAAATATTTATTTTGGTGGCCAGTGTAGTGTATGATAATGCTTGATAATGTTCTGCTTTGTAAGCTGGTGCATAATTCGGTTCTGTTATGTGCCATAAGGTTCTATTGTTTTAGATTACGTATGATAATGTTCTGTTGTATAAGTTCACGTATAATTATGTCTTATGTTCTCTTGTATATGACAGTGTATTCCTAGACATTGCTGTCTCTGTTGACCATACAAATCTCGCCCTATTCATCTCCGATCCTTTTTAAACCCACTGACTTTCCCTCCGACCTTAATGCACTTCCCTCCCACTCACACCGAGTATAACAACTCGATTCACACTTCATCCGTCTTCGCCGCCTCTATAGCCACAACTATGACTGAGGTACAAGCTCAACACATGGTCAGACTATTCACTCGTCGCAGCTACCCACCCATCCTTATTCAAAACCGCCCTCTCCTGCGTCCGTGTCGTGAGCCGTACTTCTGCCTTTAAATCTGAGTCCACTCACCCGGGTAGCATATCTCTTTACCCCTTATCTATCACCTATTCAGTTTGCCTTTACAGCGTATGGTTTTTCACCTCTTCCGCCGCCTACAACCTAATCTTGTCACTTCTCGTTTCTTCTCTCTCCTACTCTTTACCCCTCTAAATGTGCCCGCGACATACACAGCCTCCTTGCTCACAGTTCCTCGTACCCAACACAGTTTCTTTACCTACACCTGTCCTCACTACCACACTCCTTACAGCACCACTACTCTCATCGTCCCGAGAGCCATCACTCCTTCCACGTTAAGGGTTCTTTCCTTAGCACCACTAACCACTTCATTCATGCGCTTCAGTATTCCCTGTCATTCGATTTACATCTGGCCGGCGACTATCCGACAGGTTCGCTAAAATACCTAAGAAACATCTCATTTGGTAACGAGTCGCCTGTCGCTTGGCATTTCCACTCTTCTGACTAATCCACCCAACACCTCTCTATCTTTGGCTTCTCCACCAACGCTTGTTCTCCTGACCTTCGCTTAAAGAGGGAACACGGTCTCATCTTCTTTCTAAAAACTTACATACCTTTCAGCTTAAATTCCCAACATGACTTTATACCAAATCTGTCCTTCTACATATCACTCTGCCTGCTCCAGCATCCCACATTTACACCTCTCTCCTTTCCTCTCTTCTCTTTTCTCTAGAATCCAACCTGCACTCTGTCCTATGCCGTCCTCATCCATCCAAATCACTTCCCTCCACCATCCACACCATACCTCTTCCCTCACACTTACACATACAGACATACTTTTTGTCTATACACGCTTATGCGTACATACGCGCGCAGGTACAAGCATCTACACTGGCATTTTCACGCCCACTCACATTCATACATTGGCCATAGTTGTCCTGATATGCTCTCTTGAATCCCTCACTTCTCTCTATCCTTCAACTCATGTCAGTAGCAGTCAAGCAAGTAACTTGATCTCTGCTGGCTTGCCACCTTTTAACACCCACCCATACCACTGCGCATACACATTGTAGCCTCTTACCTTCTCACCCTTGCCTTCCACTCTTTAAAAATGAACACTTTTGTTTACTTCCGTCGTCGATTTTCCATCATCCGCGTAGCACTTGTGAACCACCTTCTGCCATGTACCCGATTTCAATTTCTGCCATTTGCCCTATTTCACCTTTTTGGACTTTTTCTACCGCTGACTTTAAAATGCGTAACTTATCTTATTTCTAAAGAAAACAACTTGTTAGAGCGCAAATGGATAGCACTTCAGTTGTTAAAACTGCTGGTTTGCTTAATGTTTCGGGAGATACAATATCTACAATAATGTTGGTATTCCGGAACCAAAGTAAATCAGCTCTGGCAAGCAAAATTCTGGACGGAAGGCAAAACTCACAGAGAGGGATAGCTTAGTAGTGAATCGTATTGTGTCTAAAAGCCATCAAACTAATCCAGCAAAAGTAGCAGCAGAGCTTCATTATCACCTTGCTAACCCTTTGTTATCTAAAACTGTTTGATGTGAGCACTATAAAGCTGGAAACCATGAAGAGGAAGCAGTTGCTAAACTTCTCTTGTCGCTCAGCAGCATTGATATTCGGAAAAGGTAGTTTCTAGACTATCAGAAGTGGTCAATGGTTCAATAGAACAATGTCATCTTCTTTGATGAATCATCATCTGCCCTCTTTCCTAGAGGGAGGTGAGTTTATGTCTGAAGACAACCCAAAGAAGTTTGGCTCCTACCGTGGGGCATGAAGGTGAATTTTTGATGATTTGGGCACCATATAGAATTCTCTTGGCTCTTTTGGTTGTTCTCCGTAGCATGACCATACCTATCTTATGGCCCAAACATTGTTCCCTGATGTTAGCGCAATCTTCAAGGAGGATAATGCACCGATTCACATGGCTAACGTTATTAAAAAACTGGTATCATGGGTACAAAACTAAAGTAGACCTCTTGAACTGATTCCCAACAATCACCAGATCTCAGTGTAACTGAACATTTATGGTGCATTTTAGAATAGTAGTGTGAAGCCGCCTCCCTCCGCCATCATCGCCGAAAGAATCAAAGCAGATTTTACTGGAAGAATGGCTCAAAGTTTCACTAACGACCGCTCAAAACATGTATGAGTCAAACCTATGAGAACTGTGATTTATACCAAAAGTGAACTAACTCCGTATTGAATAATAAAACAGTTCTTTCACGAGGTATTTTATAATTTTTCAATCACCTTTTTTATATACCATTAGCGACAGATTTTTCTAAGTATGCGGTCAGCAGTTGGTACACGTTACTGACAAAGTCCAATAAAGACAGAGACGCACAACTAGCATTCTTACCGCTGCTGTTGCACGATTTTCGTCTACTCTTGAAATACTTTTGCTTTTAGACTCACTACGTCCATAAGAGAAATTTTCTCCGAACGAATGCCACAGTTAATTTACTTTTCGCGATGTTTCTGTATTAAATATAATACACAAAGAGGTACTTTAATATGATACTGATTTGTTACGCGCGCGCGCATATGTGTGTGTGTAATAATAAATGCGAAAGCGAATGTTTGTGTGTCAGTGTGTTACACTTTTTCAACTTTACTCCTCCGACCCCTCTCTCTCACTATTCAATGTTCCTTCTACTATCTTTTATTCTTGGCCGACCCCCTCTCCCACTATTCAATGACACTCCTATTATTCCTCATGCTTTACCCCTCTCTCACTATTCAATGACACTTCTACTATTACTCATGCTTTGCCCCTCTCTCACTTTTCAATGCTTCTACTATTTTTCATTCTTGGCCGACCCTTCTCTCACTATTCAATGACACTTCTACTATTCCTCATGCTTTACCCCTCTCTCACTATTCAATGACACTTCTACTATTCCTCATGCTTTACTCCTCTCTCACTATTCAATGACACTTCTACTATTCCTCATGATTTACCCCTCTCTCACTATTCAATGACACTTCTACTATTACTCATGCTTTGCCCCTCTCTCACTTTTCAATGCTTCTACTATTTTTCATTCTTGGCCGACCCTTCTCTCACTATTCAACTATTCTACTATTCCTCATGCTTTACCCATCTGCCTTGTTTGAATTTAGTAGACGCAGGCAGTTTTATTCCGCTCGCTGTCAACGTGCTTCTGCGCGCCTGCCGTGAGCAGCATTGGATGCACATGTGAAATTTTATTATTCGACCTTCAGTACCCGTTGGCCCAGAAACACACGCAGCCTCTTCCATATATATTTCAAATACCGGAGCTAAGAGCTACGATGCATTCTCACCGGCTATTATGACAATAGACGCTATTATGACAATAGACGCTATAAAAAAAAAACATTGAATAAAAGGGAAGTTTCTCTAACAGGTAGGAAAAAATATAAAATATAAAAGACAAAAAATATACGCAACCATATTCTCACAATGTGTGTGTGTGCTTTTTCTGCACCGAGTTCGAATTCTGCCGACACCTTTTCTGCCTTCCGTACATCTGAATCAGTCTGGTCGAAGGGAAATCATCGTTCCCCTCTCTAGCCTTACGTGATACACACAGACCCGGGTTTCTGAGAAGTAACCTGTCATCAGCGTGTGACAATCACCACCTAGCGATGAGAACTCATTCCAAACGCAAAATACTATATGTTTTTTCTAGTGACAAACTGCCGCTGATTTCGAAAAAGGAGAAACAAACAATAATAAATCTCTGGGCGAGACGTAAACAGTAGCAGCACAGAATCGTGAAGTATATCTTCTATTCCCTTCGCAAATACTAATCGGACACTGGCAGTGTGTCGTTAGGCAGATGGAGGAGATGTCTTCCTGGGGCTATAAACAACAGTAGCATCGTCCCCTATGAGTCCACCACATTTAGGTGGCAAATATACTTCACGATTCTGTGTTGCTACTCTTTACGTTTCGCTCAGAGATTTATTATTGCTCGTTTCTCCTTTTTCGAGATCAGCGATAGTTTGTCACTGGAAAAGCATATAGTATTTTGCGTTTGAAATGAGTTCCCATCGCTAGCTGGTGATTACCACACGCTGATGACGAGTAACTACCCAGAAACCCGGGTCTGTGTGAAATCTATTTCTTTCTGTGATCCTCCAGTTTCTCGTAAATTACCTTCTTACGCTAAATACACTGATGGCTCCGTAAGAATTGAGTGCAAACAGGATTGGGCCGAAACTAACAACTCCGTTATGAACGGATATTGGTACAATTTTAATGAGATGTTTCTAAAACATTTGTCAACCTAACCTATGAAAATTATAAAAGTACACTCAATTATATTGGTCCAAATCCGTGGTAGATCTGACAAGAAACTGTACCTCATCACCCAACCTGAACTCAATGATCTAGTTCGTGATCTAACACTTACTAAGTAACAGACTGAAGTCCTGGCTTCATGTCTGCAATAATGGGACCTGTTAGATAAAGATGCTCGAATTACAGTATTTAGGAAGCGTTCTGCAGATCTACAGTAATTCTTTACTTTGGAAAACAACTTAACTTATTGTAATTATAGCAGAGGTGGAGGCGCGTGGCTTAGTGGTTAGGGTGTCAGCATCATGATCGTAAGATTGTGGTTTCGATTCCTGGACCGGGCGACACGTTGTGTTCTTGAGCAAAACACTTCATTTCACGTTGCTCCAGTCCACTCAGCTGGCAAAAATGAGTAACGCTGCGATGGACTGGCGTCCCGTCCAGCTGGGGAATTCATACGGCATTGAAACCGGGAAACCGGGCCCATGAGCCTGGCTAGGCTTTAAAAGGGCGCATTTATTTGGAGGCGCAATGGCCCAGTGGTAAGGGTAACGGACTCGCGGTCGGAGGATCGCGGTTTCGATTCCCAGACCGGGCGTTGTGTGTGTTTATTGAGCGAAAACAACTAAAGCTCCACGAGGCTCCGGCAGAGGGTGGTGGCGACTCCTATTGTACTCTTTCGCCCCAACTTTCTCTCACTCTTTCTTCCTGTTTCTTGAGTAACGCTGCGATGGACTGGCGTCCCGTCCAGCTTGGGGGAACACATACGCCATAGAAACCGGGCCCATGAGCCTGGCTAGGCTTTAAAAGGGCGCATAAATAAATAAAATGATATCAGAGACCTATTCAGTGCCCTTGGGCTGAGCTATGAAAATTGAGCTGGCAAATGAGTTGAGGTTATTCATAGATGCATCCCTTTACAGCATAAAAGCGGTTCTGTTTCACATTGGGAACACCATACCTTCAGTTCCAATTGCTCACTCAGTCATTTTAAGAGAGACATATGAGAACCTCGCTTTTATTCTAGACCACATAAGTTACAAGGAGCATGAGTGGCTAATTTGTGCGGACTTGAAAGTAGTAGCCCTACTTAATGGGCTACAAACTGGATACACCAAGTTTATGTGCTTTCTTTGCAAGTGGAACAGTAGGGCCAGATCAGATCATTATGTGCGCTCACAAAAGCCACCTCGGGAAACTATGACGCCTGAATGACATAATGTAAATCATTTTGCCACCACTGCATTTAAAACTAGACCTAATGAAGCAATTTACCAAAGCACTGCAACATAATAAGCAATGTTTCCAGTATCTCAAGGCGAGCTTCCCTAAAATAAGTGATGCCAAGATTTACAAAAAGCATATTCGTCAACTTATAGCTGATGAAGATTCGAGGCAACAATGGATGAAACTGAGCTAGCGGCCTGGCATGCATTCAAAGATGTATACAAAGGACCTCTGAGAAAGCACCAAGTGACCAAGTGAAAGATCTCGGATGCAATATGTCACTGAAGATACACTTTCTTCATTCTCATCTGTCCTTCTTCCCAGAGAATGCAGGAGATGTGAGTGATGAACATGGAGAGAGGTTCCATCAAGATATAGCGTCAACGGAAAACAAGTATAAGGGAAAATGGAGTTCAACTATGCTGGCTGATTTCTGCTGGAGATTGAAGCGTGACAGATTTTAGACGAAGAAGTACATACTAAAATGTAGCTTAATACATTATATAATGCTAACAGACATGCCGATTCATTATATATTTTTGAATTAATTACAATAGACATATTTAATCTGTATACCATAAATTTATGGTATCGTGCAAATTAGTATAAATTGTATTGTTATTAAGTCGGGAATTTATAAGAAAATGTAACCGGGTGGGAAAGTTTTGTTATAAAATTTGAATTTAGCACAATCAACTTCGTAATAAAATGTACATGAGAGCTATGTTTTTTACTTGACCCTGAAATTTGTTATACAGAGTATATATATATATATGTATATATATATATATATATATATATATATATATATATATATATATATATATATATATATATATATATATATAGATATATAGATAGATAGATAGATAGATAGATAGATAGATAGATAGATAGACAGACATATAATATAATATAATATATACATGTGTGTGTGTGTGTGTGTGTGTGTGTGTGTGTGTGTGTGTGTGTGTGTGCATACATGGGTACAAGGCACCACCAACAGTAAGCAACATGATATACGAAAACAAATGAGTTCAATACGCAAAAAGCGAGAGAAACAAATGGAAAACAGGACAAGTAACATAAAGAACGACCCTTCATCAGTTGTCGGCTGTCTATCTACTCCTCATTTCGAGCATTGAACGACATATATATATGTGTGTGTATCAAAAATATCGCTATCAATCTAGAGTAATAATTTGTAGTTTTGAAATCAGTAGTTCTTTGACTGCTATTTCTGAATTCTCAGTATGTTGGAGAAGCAGGTTACTGTCAATCCCTATATATTTATGATTATAAATGTTTTTTACCGAAAAAGGTTTTTTCATACTGAGCTACCCGGCAAAATTGTTAATTATTAATTTTATTACTAATTGACGATTCCCTGCCCTGCATATCTATATTTTAATAATAACTCTAAGGTGGATAGTTAAACCACAGGAATTCGTACGAGTCTCTTTCCTATGCGGGACTATTTCTGATGCACACTGAATTGAAATTCATTAGGGCGAGGGATTTTGAACTTACTAGCCGATAAATTTCTTAACGTCTTCCTCACGTGGTATTGATGTTCACATGGTCAAAATTAACGTGAGTTATTTAGACATTAACAAATTTATTAGAATATTTAGCTGAAGATCAGAATAGAGTATTATTTACTCTTAACTGTGAAACGATCGTACTAAATTAACTAAAGGCAAGTGTTTTTACTCTTCTCTACTGTTTTTTGTTCTGTGTGTATCAAAAATATCGCTATCAATCTAGAGTAATAATTTGTAGTTTTGAAATCAGTAGTTCTTTGACTGCTATTTCTGAATTCTCAGTATGTTGGAGAAGCAGGTTACTGTCAATCCCTATATATTTATGATTATAAATGTTTTTTACCGAAAAAGGTTTTTTCATACTGAGCTACCCGGCAAAATTGTTAATTATTAATTTTATTACTAATTGACGATTCCCTGCCCTGCATATCTCTCTCTCTCTCTCTCTCTCTATATATATATATATATATATATATATATATATATATATATATATATATATATATATATATATATATATATATATATATACATTGATATATATATTGAGATATATATATATGTATATATACACATGTATATAACATATATACATTTATACATATATATATATAGAGAGAGAGAGATGTATATATATATGTATACATATAAATGGTAATACTTTATATTTTATATTATCGTTTAAAGAGTTATATATTTAGCTTTAATCGTAACAAGTTTTTTTATGATAATTGGTAATTACAGGTATTCTTTTATTAGCTCCTAATTATTAGGATATTTTAAGGGTAACGAATAATTAATACGTGTGTAATGTTTTAATTATAAACTTTTAGGTTATGAAATAGTGTAATTCACTCAGAGTTAGTTATATTATTAGTTAGGTTCAATCGAATTTCTTTTTGTTTTAGAAAGAATAGTATATAAAAGTTTTCACTTCTATATTAATAACTATGGAAGAGTGGTGGGAATATTATCTGCATGGACTTCAGGGGCTAGGTTGGTATTTAGTTAGATAATTTAGGAATTAGTTATAGGTTTACTATTGAATGTATTTACTGATACTATTTTTATACATAAGGTAAATGTGGTTCTTTGTTGTAATTTAATTAATAATGTTACTGTTTAATCCTTCCTAGAATTAAGATTAAATGAATGTGGTGCTATATATAGTATGTTTGTTCCCAATCAACACTTATTTTAGTGCTGTTGACACCGTCAGATTGAATGGTACTGCCCAGGTGTCGAAACCATAGTGATATCCGTGGGACAGCTGATGATGGAGGTATGTTGGATTGTTGGTATGGCTGTTATTGTATGTGCGGAATAGCTTTTTCTATTGTCTTGGCTCAACAGCACTCACCGTTTGTTTTTACTGTCTTGTTCTCACTGTCCTGTTCTTGTTAACACTTTCACCCTCCGCAAAAAATCCCCAATTTTATTTAATTTGCTTTGTAGGAAGGACTGTTTCAACGAAGTCGTGTATTATCCTTGCCTTCGAAACGCGTAGTAATTGAAACATGGACAACTGACGAAGGGGTATACTCTTTATGTTGCATGTCTCGTTTCTCTGTTTGTTTTTTTCGTTGTTCGCAAAGAAGTTCGTTTTCTATGATTTGTTTTTATGTTTTCGTTTTTCATTGTGTTCAACGTTTTTTTAATGTCTTGTACCCATATATGCATGTATATATACATATATATGTAGGTATGTACATATATGTATGGATATATGCATATATTTATATATTATTTATATTATTATATGATCGAACGTTACGCATCCTTTTCCAAGTAAGTTTTATATATATATATATATATATATATATAATTTTCAGGATTGGTGATAACTAAGTATTTAACTAGTGAAAGCACCAAGGTAGGGTCGGTTATAGCGTGACTGTGTCCAAACGATGTATAATGACAAACACGTATTCACTAAAGTAGACACGGGTTTGTTCCTCTAGTTAGGCATACATTCACAAGTGGCTGACTGAATATACAACGTACCACCAAAGTTACACATGGGTAGACTCACTGCACGTATTGCACCGTCGTCTATAGACCCCAAATTCAAACGAACTGAAAGTTCCAAGTTAGGTGAACAATAAATAACAACAGATGGGTTGTGGTTCGCTACAGCTGTTTCAGACGTGTTTTTTTTTATTGATGAACAGAAATGCTACACATGCAAAAAACTGTTTTTATCGGGTGAAGATAAAACGGTTTTTTGCATGATGTAACAGTTTTGTTCGTCAATAAAAACACGTCTGAATTAGCTGTAGTGAACCACAATCAATCTGTTGTTTTGTGTGTGTGTGTGTGTGTGTGTGTGTGTGTGTGTGTGTGTGTGTGTGTGTGTGTGTGTGTGTGTGTGTGTGTGTGTGTGTGTGTGTGTCTGTGTCTGTGTCTGTGTCTGTGCCTCTGTGTGTGTGTGTCTGTGTGTGTGTGTCTGTGTGTGTCTGTGTCTGTGTGTGTCTGTGTGTGTGTGTCTGTGTGTGTGTGTGTGTGTGTCTGTGTCTGTCTGTCTGTGTGTGTGTGTGTGTGTGTGTGTGTGTGTGTGTGTGTGTGTGTGTGTGTGTGTTTAAATGCTTTCCGAAATAAACATAGACTCCAAGGAAGCTATGATTCACAAGCATTCAGCTCTGAGTGCACTGTTTCTTGTAGCAGAAGCAACTATAAGCTAATAATGTTGATTACGTAATTCCCATTCTCTTGTCATTCAGTTAAACTGAGTGCATGCGCGCCTCTGTGTCTGTGTGAGTAAATCTATGTATGTAAATGGTGGACTGTATATGTATTTGAGTGTATGTTTGACTATTTGTTTGTTTACATTTTCGCTTTTCTGAATATCGCGAGCAACAAAACGGTGATGTCATTTCTCATGTCAAAAAAGCATCCGCTGGTTTTTCGCTTTCGAAGGTGCGTGAGATAAGAGATCCCTTTTTGGAAAGCAGGTAAGGGTTGGGGACAGGGACAGTATCCGGCTGTAAAGCAATGTCTCAGTAAAATATTTGTCTAACTCATGCTAACATGGAAAGACCGAAAGTAATAATAAATGAACGAACCACACACACACAAGTTCTTTTAGAGAATCCTGAAATGTGAGAACAGAGAAATTTGAACCATTCTCCCGGCATCATAAAAAACAACATTGAAGCAACCATTGTTTGATTTTGTATACGTATTAGATCAGAAGTAGTTTGCTGGAAGACAGTTTGACCTCATGGAAGAGCGTCTCAGGTTAATATTATTATTTTTGTTGTTTATGTGTTTTCGTGTTTCGATATCCAATAATTCCATTTTTGCTTCCAATAACTGTCAATAGTTCAATGACGAAGAATTAAACTATTTAATCTAGTCTTTATACATCAAATTTATATCCTTCTATAGACTAACTATTACCACCCATTGGACACTTTCCCTCCCATATCATCTTCTCGGTTTTATCTCTTCAGTTTTCCTGTGCATCGTGACGAAAACTGCGTATTCCAATTTCTAATACAATTGCATAGTTTCTACCACTCCTCTCCCCCCCCCCTCTCTCTCTCTCTCTTTCTCTCTCTCTCTCTTTCTCTCTCTCTCTCTTTCGTTCCCTCCCTCTCTCCTCTCTCCCTTTCACACACACACACACACGCACACTAGTTTCACAAATTATTCTGACACTGTTAACTCTTGAAAGGTTAATTGTTTACAATACCTTCAAATGAATACAGTTCGTTAATCATTACCAATTAAGTTATAATTAAAATTTACCACATCACGATGTGGGGGTTTTTTTTTCCTCTACGAAAATGGAAAAGTCTTTTGATATAATCCTGTCAGCGTCTTTCAGTCCAATCAACAAATTTGACATTGCTGTTTAATTCATTAATTTAAAATAACCACAGTTAGGTTTAATTTACTGGGTTTTTATTATTATTATTATTATTATTATTATTATTATTATTATTATTATTATTACAACTTTATCTACACCATTCCAAACATTCACTGTTTCGGTATCAGATTCTTCAGATGAGGTCTTCGATGACATTTCGTTTTCCAGTTCTTCAATGTTTTGGATAGATTAATCTGTTTCCATCGTCGTCGTCGTTGTTGGTGTTGCTGTCGTTGTTGTCAAGATCCAAGTCAGTCCTGAGCTGCTCCAGCCTTGATTATTCCATCATTCTCTTGGGCATCAAGTATATTATCTAAGAAGTGACCTTACTCATTTTTGAAGATGGTTATTTACGGGAGATGTAACTGCTATTTCTAGCCAAGTAGGAACCGCATAGAGACTCTTTTAATGACTTAACTATTGTTAGAGTTGTTGTTTAACCTCAGGTCAGCCTTAAACTCTTTAGACCTATAACCAAACGCGTTCCAGTTGTGAGCTTCTCGTCTTTGTCGCTATCAAAGAATACGCTGTCCAATGCATTGTTCATTATTTATGATACTGAAGTGTGTTTGAAAGAGACTTGCTTGCTATTTCTAAGTCAAGTACCCGCACAGTGTTTTCCTAGTCAACCCAAATCGAAAAAATTCAAGATCAAATATGCTCCATTTTTCTAAGATCGCATCATATGTGTCCTTCCTTTTTTCATTTTTTTAAAACCGAAGGGTTAGATTTGAAGACGGAAGCATATGCTTTCGACACTTCTCATTGGCTAATCCCACCATCACAGCGCGTCTTTTAATTATAGTAGAATCACAACCAGTAAATCACAACCATCAGAGCGCGAAACGCTCCTCACCAACGTCGGTTCGTGAGATGGTTGTGATCTGTAAACAGTTTTGAGTAGGAACTGGAAAAAGAGGTATAAACAAGCAATGCGCATGTGCACGCTGAATTCGTAAAATGGAGAAAAGGATAAAAAAACGCAATGGGCATGTTTAAATAAAGCGGAAGAGAAGACTAAAACAAGTTATATGATGGTCTGCATGCCACGTTCGACATCACTATCACACAGCTTTGCCGCAATTCTTTTGTTTTTGTTATGTTATGGCTAAAAAATCAAACACAAGTAAATTAAGTGGCATGATAATACTAGTTAGAGTACTCAATTTTTATAAGTATTTAGTTCAAAGTCTCGTTTTAAAGAAATATCTTCCTTTGGAACTGGCTACGACTTCGGAATATCGTGAGGATTAGAAGTTTAACCTCGAACAAAAATGAAGACATGGCCACACTTGGCTTCTAACTGTATTTGACTAGCAGCAATGTATTAGACTAGCCTTGCACATCATCGTCATCACAATCACCATCTAACGTCCGCTTAACTTGCTGGCATAAGTCAGATGGTTTGACAGAAACCGGCGAATAACAGCGCTTCGTCGAGTTCCAGTGTTACTTTTACATGATTTTCACAGCTGGATGTTCTTTCTAACGCCAACCACTTTACAAAGTGTACTGGGCGCTTTCTTCTTTTCTTTCTTCTTTTTTTTTTTTTTGCACCGGAACTGTTGATTACTAAGAATTGTTGCATTCAAGCATTTCAAAACACGATCAGATTAAGCTTCATAAAAATACGCAATAAATATGAAAATAATTAAATGTAGAACCTAAAATATAATTTTGCTCTTGCATCTTTTTTTTTTATTTTCTGAGAAAATATGTATAGATTAAACTATTAGTACTAATTTAGCTAATTACTCTAAATGAATTATTTTCCTAAACAGTAATTTTTTGCCGTGTGTAGTCTTTGGAAATATTACGATATCGTTAGTTTTTGTAAGAATATAGAAAATAGCAGCAAAAATCACTTAACTTGCAAGATTCTCCTTCAAAAACTGTTCTCTTGCAAAATTTCAACTCTTTAAGTGCGGAACTGTGGCCAACAAATTGGAAAATGCATGCATTTACTTTTGTATATAAAGATCATTGTCGTTAGAACAGTATAAAAAGTTAAGAAAGCAAAGAATCATACAAGTTGTTTTATAGTTCGTCACTCAACCGAAGGAAAATTTTCAACGCATGACTGAGCTTTCACCTTAGCTTGACCAATAGCGGTTAAAGGCGTGCGCGCACACACACACACACACACACACACACACACACGCACACGCACATGTGCGCGCACGCACATGTGCGCGCACGCACGCACATTTCGACTTCTAAACTAATTTCAGTGAGGATTTGAAAACTGGTCTTGTTTTACGAAGCAAGTAAAGAAAACTTTTGAATTTAGTTTTAATTATAAAATTATATCTCTCAACAGCTAAAAGCATTCTTTTTCAGCTTTAGAATTATTGCATATATATTCAAATGTTTCATTAAATCGAACCTTTTTTCATTTTTTTTATTTTTTCATATATTTTTCGTTATGGAAGTGGGGCAAAATTGGTAACTGTGTCAAAATGAATAACTTCTGATTTGTTATTTTTTCGCATTTCGTACCATTGCATCATCTTTGGAAGTAAAATTTGGTCAGTATAGTTTACATACTTGTTGTTGAAGTCGTGAGTTTGAAACATAGGTGACAGGTACTATTTTCAAGAAATTTTTCCTCAAATCTGACCCGATTGTAATTGAAGTAGCTAATAAAATATCTGGATAATTTTTGGTGAAGCTATAGAGAATATTTTGTTAAGTTTTTAGGTTTAGGCCATAAATTTGTGAGAAAAGGGTTAGTGAATTTCATCAATACTCCCCCATCCCTCCAGTAAATGACTGGTACCTTATTTTATTGACCCCTGATAAAACTTCGGGGTTGAAACTTCTACTGATTCATCTAAGACCTCAAATTAGCTGAGTCAGTAGAACATTGGACAGAATACCCTGCGATATTTGTTCCGACTGTCTGCACTATGAGTTCAAATCCTTTGAACTTTGCTTTTCATCCTAGCTGTATTGGCATTCTCCTTCCTCTTAAGAGAAAATCGGTGACGCAGAGAAGACAGAGTTTCATTAATCGGCAACTAATAGTCTTTATAGAAAAAATTGTTAGGACCTGTCCCATTGAGGGTAACTTTCAAGGTATAGGCATCCTCAAGAGACATATGAATTATCATTATCATTATCACAGCTAATACTCTGAGTTTCGGTGAGTCACTCAAAATGGCAACAATTACCATGTGAAGGTTGATGCGAAAGAGAACCTGCACCAATGAATTGAATAGGGTAAGTAATAGGGTAAGTAAATTAGCGCATAAATTTCAGAACTGATTAAGTGATATGATGTAAAATTGTAGCTGTTGTTCAGCTGTAGATCAACCAGGATGAGGTACACCTATAATTAAAAACGTTCCAGCCATGACCATCTCGTGTTTTAAAAGAAACTATATTATCTACTGTGTCTCGCACGGTTCAGTTGGTTGGACTCACAATCATGAGGTAGTGAGTTCAATTCCCGGACCGGGCTGTTCTTGAGCAAGGCACCTTATTTTACGTTGCTCCAATTCACTCAGCTGTAGAAATTAGTTGCGACGTGGTGCCAAGCTGAATCGGCCTTTGCTTTCCCTTGGATAACATCGGTGGCGTGGAGATACATGGGTGACTGCTGGTCTTCCATAAACAACTTTGCCCGGACTTGTGTCTCGGAGAGTAACTTTCTAGGTGCAATCTCATGGTCATTCATGATCAAAGGAGGGTAGCGGTCTTTACCCTATTTACAGACGGTAAGGGATGGTTTGAGGGAAATTTAGCTGATATTTCTATCGGGTTGAGCGATCCCATAGAGCTACTGGCTTTGGTCCATAGAATTATAGTACTATATATCTATCTCTGTCTTTGAGAGAGATACTTCTGGTATGGCTTGTAATTTAAGAGACGTGTCACACTTCTCGTGATATATCAAATAAGAAGAGGCAGAGAGATAAGTGGAGAGAGCTGAAGATGTGACAACAACACGGATATATACACTCACTTATACTCTCTCTCTCCCTCTATGTCTCCCCCTTTCTCTTCCTCACTCTCTTACACACACACATGCACTCTCTCATATTAACGCACATATACATATTCCCACATGCACATACACACTCTCTCTACCTCAACATACATCCAAACACTCGAGACAACCATATCCACCCACACCGACACTTCGACACCCCACTCTCTCTCTCTCTCTCCCCCGCTTCCTACATATGCGCTCAAATGCTCGAACTCACTCTCACAAACTTACGTACACACACACACACACACACACACACACACGCACACACACACACACACACACACACACGCACACACACACAAGTATCTCACATCGATATTTACATACACTCACACATTTTCTCACTCTCTGTCTAGCTATCTCTTTCCAAGCACACACGCACGTACGCATAGACACACACTGTGGTGGATTAAATGAAAATAACACAAAATAAAATCAAGAGCTTTCGTATCTTCATTGAAATATCTTTCAGCTGACAATAATCTCGGCTTACACACACACACACACACACACATACATACACACACACTCACATATACATGCATTTGTGTGTGTGTGTTTGTGTGTGCGTGGCTCTGTGCAAATGCGATTGAGTCTAATGGTTTTTCGTGTTTTCACTAATGATCTTTGGCAAATTGTATCTCTATGTTAGGATAAAGACCCCCTTCGGTCATGAATGACCATGGGATTGCACCTAGAAAGTTCCCCTCCCAGCGACAAGACCGGGCAAAGTTGTTTATGGAAGACCAGCAGTCACCCATGCATACCAACCTCCCCCATTCACGTCACCAATGTGCAGCCATCCCACCATCAGATACCACCTTCTCCAAGCCATGGCTCATTTCTTGCACGGACAGTTGAGCATGCCCCTTAGTGGCTGACGATATGTGCATCTCTGATCATGAGCAGAAGTAGTGGGGGAGCATCATAGCCATGTGTTGAGAGGAATTCTTTGGGGTTTGAATAATTCACCTTTGGAAACATGGGTGTTTTGCTCAACATCCTTAAACAAACCTTATTCAGGGACCTTTTGAGTGGGATGGGCTACTCGATCTGAAGAAAATTCTAACTGGGCCCCACCTGCGAAGTCATACGCTGTTTATCTTTATATGAGATCACCATGTCGCGCACATATGGTTGTGATGCATGTGCCTGGTGTACCCTTATCAGACGGGTAGTCATGATGGGTATACTGGGCTTCGGATATTTTACCCCAGTGTCATTTTGATGGCATGCACTGCTCTCTCACTCAATAATAATAATGATTTCATTTATTTGTCTCAAGGATAAATGATGAAGGGGGCAATACAAAGACATACATAAAGTGTTGGGGTTTACATAGAATGAAATGATAAAAAAATAAATAAAATGAAAAAGAAAGTGAAAGAAAGAGAGAAAGTAAGTATTCACAGCATACACTGAAAAAGAAGGGACATATGCATAGCATACAAAGGTTTAAAAAATAAGTGGCGGGGAGGATGATAGAGATGTGGTCCTGATACAGGAAGGCCTCTAGGGATAATCGAGGAACCCAACTGTCCGAGTTTTCCCTAAAACCCCACATATGCAAACATATGTATCCATATACATTTAGCTGAGCTAAATCTAATGGAGTCAAATTTAATGGCTCTTTTTAGGGCGTACCACCAGTTGTTAAGGATGGATCCTGTCAATGCCATTTGCACTAGATCTCTAATCCAGTCTCTGTAGGCTTTGCCCGCCAGGAGTGACGTATTCAACTTCCAGAAACCGAGGCTTTTTCTGCAGAATCTATCTAAGTCAAGCTTACAGATCACAAATTTGTGATCCGTGTAGCTGACGATATGAAATAGTGGGCAACTAACATTAATTCTATCTGCTAGCCTAATAAAAGCTTTATCTAAGTAATATCTGATGCTGTTAGTCCATGTTCACATTGGAGTATTCGGGTAATCCATTCTAAACCTGTCAGCCAGCTGGAAGCGACTGAGTAGGTTAGCGAGGCATGGGTTCCATTTTCTTTCTGAATTCGAGCCAACACAAGCTGCACGTGCATCTAGGACTGTGTTAAAGTCCCCTACTAATACTGAAGTGTGTGACGTACCAAGGAAGGTCAATAGATGCCTGAAGTAGTCTGACTGTCCAGTGTCATTTGGTGCATAGACAGTGACCAGTCTGAAGGCACTACCACTGCTATGGTTCACGTTAAGGACAACCAACTTGCCCTCTGGGTCCACAAAGATTGTTCTGCTCTCTAAATCCAGATATTTTCTGAATAAGACCGCAGTTCTCCCCACCCTCACCTAAGAAAATTGAACATGCATCAAAAGAAAGCATAGAAAAATGTCTACAACGAATATGGAGCAGCACTACCTATGTGGCGAGAGGAGAAAAATACGGCACTTTGGATGTTGGGTTTGCGTCCGAAAAAGAAGCAGAAAACACTCCACAGTGCCTCTAAAGTCATCAGAGCTGCTATTATTACCCACTTACTTGGGCAAGAGAGCCTCAAAAATAGGGAAGGTCCCACCAGAGATTGATGTTGTGTGGCTAGTAGCGGCAGTCCTGTTGGATCTAGAAAATAAAATATCTATTCTGCAAGTCACCAAACTACAAGAAATATTCAAGCAATATTCTTTACGATAAAGTAAACAAACAGGGTGTGTGTTGCGCTACATGGTTGTATCAAAGGTTGAACAGAAAGAACACGAGAAAAAGTTAGACGAAAGCAGAGCAAATATTTGCAGCTGAGTTTCCCTCGTCAGTCAATGACCCAAGATATTATAGTGGTTTCGCGCCATTACCATTGAGACCACTCAATTATATATATATATATATATGTATGTATGTATGTATGTATGTATGTATGTATAGGTAAGCAGAGTTAGCGGTTGTGTAACCGACTAAGGGATAACAGTATCAATTACCTGTGCTATCCCTGGGCATGGGTATGCAGGCACACTATGCTCGTAGGATACAGGTAACAATAGAATAAACAAAAGTTAATCAAAAATCAAATTCAAATAATCAGAAAATGGAGAAAAATTTTGATCAACAAACAAAAAAATTGAGCCATATCGGTAGATTATTTTTGTAATACAAGACATGACATAACATTTCTTACGGCCGTTTCCGCTTCCAATGTTAGTCGGTGCTTACAAAAGAAATTCCGAAAATAATATTTGTCATCTTCATAGCACCTTCGATCTAGTACATGGAGCTTCATCAGAGTGAATACCAATACGTAAAATAAAATAAACGGAGGGAATAGGGAAAAGGAAAGAACAGGGCCTCGAGAAGAGGCCAGAAGGCTCAATATATTAAAATCATACCATCATATAGCGTGGAGTTTAAAGTCGATAGGCAAAAAGTGTGAACTAGCAGTGGTCTAGGGAAATATTTACGGGTTATTTCTATATTTAAGGGGGAACCAGGTTGTTTGAATAGTAGTAAAATGAAGTTAGTGCTAAAATAAGACAAGAATTACCAATATGTCTAGAAAAAGAATAGTACTTATGATATCGTAAATAGGACTAGTTAATATTTATCCAAAAACAAAACTGTAGGGTTCTTATAACGGTGTACCTACTAAAATATTATAGAGACCACCACCTGTTGTCCGCAATGGAATTGACCAAAGTCTATCCACCTCTACAATTGGTCAATTATATTTAAACCAAGGGCAAAAGTTAAGACCGTTACAGGGGATATGTAAATAAAGAAGAAAGCGAACTAGTAAATAAAGGGTGCGGGAGAGAAGACTGTGATATAAGTGGCTCGAGGCCGCTTATGGCCTTCTGCAACTTCTCGGCATAACATAAATAAGAATAAAATAAATAGATAAAATACTATCAAACTGCTGTCGTTTTCTTTTATAGTTAAGGGGAGATAACTAGTACAAGAGGTTCATGCGAGTGGAAATAACCAAAAAAAAATGCTAAATCTTACATCCTAGATAGCCAGTAAAATTCCAAGTGATGGTAATAATGGACGAACGATTAAATCTGTACACGTTCTTAAGTAAATTCTGCCCCATAGGTACACGAAAAGGCAAGTGTACTAATATCCCCTCGGAAGTCAGCTACTGCAGTGTCCAAGTACAGGTCTATGCAATCTAGAGTGGGGAAATATAACATTGAGTTCATTAAATTAAATTCTACAGGGAGGTAACGTTGTTCCTAAGTGGGTAGGACTAGAAGGGTCTACTTAAGTGGAGGTAGAGCAATATGCTGGTAGAAAAATTAAGTCCAGATTACAACAAGTGAAAAACAAGCTCATCCTTGGTATAAAAAGTACAGGAAAATAAAAATAAAATTAAATTAAGTTAAAATTAAAATTAGTTACTAGGGGTCTTAACATTGGGGTTAAATAACTATGTCCTCTCTGTTCTCAATTAGGTTCATGATTGAAATATCTAGCATTTGCTTAAGGGGGTTGGTGGGTTATATTAAGGAGAAATAGCTTAATAAGCATGTAGTGAAACCACCTCTCTCACGGTTTTTCCAAACAAATGCGAGCGTAGCAGAAAATAACTCTTTCCCGGCTTGCTGTTGTCCATCACCTTACTGACTATTATTTGAGCGGCAATTGTCTCCAGTCCGTTCGCCCCAGGACGCAAACCGACCAACCGTAGCCACTAATGAGGTCACGTGATAGAGTGTTTTTCAGATGCTCTCTGGAGCCTATCTGTATCTATAAATAGCCTAAATTATCCCCGCCAATTTGTCGCGGCTCAGATCCTCACAGATCTGGTCGTTGACCACACGCGTAACACAACCAGCCAGTTCCAGCGACGACATCAACAGCATCGTTCAACTACGTACTACAAGCATCGCCCCCAACGTCGCCAGCAGCAACACGACTCTACGTACACAAGCTACCAAACAGCCACCGCAGCTTCTCCAAGCCTGTTTGTGTGAATCACCTCACCACGAAATTAACAGCCAGAACTCAACCTGCGAAGAACATCTGTATTCAAGAATCCGGCCCGGCATCGAAGCCCCAACTTCACGACGAGTGACTTAGCTCTGCCTAACGCCTCAACCTCTTATATACAGACACTAACTACTGTGTACCCTAACTAAGAACTGGTATATTCTTATCCGTGTTACTGACTCTTATCTATACTCTGTAACTCTTACATACTCATACACTATCTTGTTTACATGACGGCCAGTCTTATATTGTGTTTTATTATGTCGCATCCACACACACAGACATACAGTTTAATGCTCCAATAAATCATACTGTTATACATCTTTATCGGTTGCGTTTCTATCTGTCCTTGCTGGCGAATTCTCTATGTTATAGTATTATAACATATATATTTTTGTGTCGACCGTGCGACGCGTTAAAAAAGGAGCCTGTTTTCCATTCGTCATCATTTCTCCTTTGGTTCGCACGGTCGTTCTTACAAGTATAAGTTGTTATGGGTGAGGAGTGGGATCTAAACTCGGAATTTTGATGAAGAGATAAGGGTATTGTTATAGAAACACCTGCAAGGGTCCCGGTATGTACTACTAGCAAACTATCTTTAATTAAGGAGTATATATATGGCCTTCAAATTAATATCATGGGCTACTATTTCTATGGTGAGGGGTTCTAGGTACTATTTTGGGGTGGCATATATATATATATATATATATATATATACATACATGATGTTTCTTTGAGTTTTATTTAAGTTCTTCTTGAGAGAGTTCAAGCCGGTCACTAACAGAGCGACAAGTAAATATGTGGTTGAGTTGGAGTGCGGGTTGAGCTGTCAATATATACACCTGAGTGAGTGAGTCTATTCACCTAAAGAATCTCAGACGGAGAATTTTCGGAATGTCTTGCCATTCTTCACTTGGCTACAAATAGATTGGATTTGGAGAATCTTTCGCTCTGTCTGCATGAAACCGAGTAGTTCTGGGGTTTTGTGCAAATTTTTTGGTACATAACATAATGCATCTATGATGATAGGTTCAAGTGAAAATTCAAAGTCAAAGTAGAAGACTTGTAAGTTCCGCGTTAATTCACCATAAATGTTCTCTTTTGCCTGAACTTTGGATTGTACATTCACATCTGCTGGGCAGCTGACCTCGACAACAGTGCATGACTTTTGTTCCCTGTACCACAGAACAATATCAAGTCTCTTATGTTTGCATCGAATTGGCATATGGCGTAATGGTTAACAGCGTGGCCTACTAACTCCACCAGTATTCCTTGTTTTGAAGATGTTAATATCTGCTGGTTCTGACACGTCTTCTGACATGCCTTTGCTGTGAATACCTTTGGTTCTGATATGTCTTTGTCAGGATAGTCCTTACCGTAGATAGCATTGTAAATAGTCTTTGCAGTTATTTCATGCTTCAGAACAGGCAATATCTCGTAGATATTTTAGGGCAACTGATTATGATATGGTTAATATCTTCCACACTGGTATAGCAGAACCAGCAATTTTTTTTTCACAGCGTGGATATTTGGTGGTATCTTTGTCCCTCATGTTTAAAGGGCTTTTAGTAGCTTTCTCCTGTTCCTGGATATCGAAGGTAGAACCTTCAAGGCAAGATGTAATGTATCTATTGCAGGTCCAGGAGAGGTTACTCTTTCTGTCAATGATATTGTTGCTCTCTAGCTCATGGATACATACCCATGCTTTACATTTTGTTGGTATGATGCTTGTCTCTCCTCCAATCTTCTGTTTATGTATGTATGTATGTACGTATGTATGTTATCAATCAGTTTCATTTCTGTATTTCTTGTCCATAGAGAAAGAGCCGGACTCTAACATAGATTCAAGGCTCCTTCATTGGAACTTTTATCAACATCATCTAGGTATTTGTGCATATGTGTGTGTGTGCAGTATTTGGTGTTAGAGTATGCGCAGATTTGTATGTTTGTTTTATGGATGCGTTTTAGATGCAAAAAGTTTGTTTACCTTTTGCGATGTTCTCTTTTCGTTCTGTAGGTATGTTGTTGTTGTTGTTGTTGTTGCTGTTGATGATGTTCATATGTCCACCCATGCTGTTTGTAGTATTTTGTCGCGTGGTAGATTCAAATTTCAGGCGAAAATCACTACAGTGTTGAATAAAAGGCTTCTTCAGTCGATGTACCCGGAGATTAGCCAGTTATTTAGCAAGGTTGATATTTGTGGCTTCAATGTCAGGGATAATATTCATCGTATTCTCAATAAATAGTCCCTCACGCCAAAAATGCGACTCGTCGCTGATCGCCGTATATATGTATGTATGTATGTATGTACGTACGTATGTATGTATATATGTATGTACGTACGAACGTATGTATGTATGTATGTATGTACGTACGAACGTATGTATGTATGTATGTATGTATGTATGTTTGTATGTATGTATGTATATTACTAGCAATTAATAAGTTAATAGTTTAACATGAAAAATGTTATACGAACCGGAACAATGCTGTAAGTATATAAAAATGAAACGCAGTTTTAAGCAACTTTTACAAATATAATAATGCGCGCGCACACACACACCCACACACACACACACACACACACACGAACGCACACACACACACACACACACACAAACAATCACACTGTATAATCCCCTTCTCTCCCTACTGAATGTGTGCGTGTGTGCATGTTTATATATATATATATATATATATATATATATATATATATGTATGTATGTATGTATGTATATGTATATGTATATGTATATATGTACATGTATATATATATATATATGTATATATATATATATATATATATATATATATATATATATATATATATATATATATATATATATATATAGGCGCGTGTGTGTGCATATATATATATATATATATATATATATATATAGGCGCGTGTGTGTACATATATGTATATATACTTTTAAGTGTGCGTGTGCGTGTGCGTGTGCGTGTGCGTATGTTGATACCAATGTACTTGTACAGCTGGTAGGATGATAAGAATTCTGAAAAATTCTGTATCAAATTTATGAAATATAACCTGTTTCTACAATTAATGTCAGTATATATAAGATGACATGTACACACCCCACACACGCACACACACTGATAAACAAACACATATACATATATATAGAGAGAGAGAGTGGGGGAGAGAGAGAGAGATACATATGTGTACACACGCATATATATATGTGAATGTTTGGGTACGTGTGTGTGTGTGTGTGTGTGTGTGTGTGCATACAGTTCTATATTTAAGAGATGAGGAATTATTTACATTATTTACATTTGACGGATATTTGTCCTCATCTTGTTTGTTGTTAACACAACGTTTCGGCTGATATACCCTCCAGCTTTCATCAAGTGTCTTGGCGAAATTTCGAACCTGGGTTCTCATTCCTAAGGTATTTTTCGATGTTATTATTCTTATTCTTATTCTTATTATTATTATCATTATTATTATTATTATTATTATTATTATTATTATTACTCAGGTCACCGCCTGGAATTGGCATATGGCGTAATGGTTAAGAGCGCGGCCAACTAACTCCAAGATTCCGAGTTTGATTCCACGCAGTGACCTGAATAATAATAATAATAATAATAATAATAATAATAATAATAATAATAATAATGATGATGATGATGATGATGATGATAATAATAACAACAACATCGAAAAATACCTTAGGAATGAGAACCCAGGTTCGAAATTTCGCCAAGATACCTGATGAAGGCTGGAGGGTATATCAGCCGAAACGTTGTGTTAACAACAAACAAGATGAGGACAAATATCCGTCTAATGTAAATAATGTGTGTGTGTGTGTGTGTGTGTGTGTGTGTGTGTGTGTGTGTGTGTGTGTGTGTGTGTGTGTGTGTACATGGGTTGTGGTTAAGAATAGAAAAGAAAATTGAAAACTGTCAGGCAACAAGGGAATCAAAATCCTAAACACCATTTTTTCTGCAATTTTGCACGCAACTTGCACATCAATCCTCCTGTCTTGTTTTAAATGTGATTTTTCTCTTTCCTTCTTCCTACAATACTTAAGTTCCTCTTCTCTAAGTTCTTCTACCACATAATCAGTGGAATGCCCCAGAATAAATGTATTACAGTGAATACATTACAGATCTTTCTGTTCTGATTTCAAACCTCGTCGAGATTTGAAATCAGTACAGAAAGATCTGCACTGAGATCGATATAACCAATTATACTCCCAACCAGCCAAGCAACACAATTAATTTGCTGAAAAATTCGGTCATAGTACAAGAGCTGCAAGTTCCGCATTAATTCACAATAAATGTTCTTTTGATTGTATAGCTGACCTGGACATCAGTGCATTAATGTTGTCCCCTGTACTACAGAACATCATCAGGACTTGAATTGCTGTTTTTATTGGAGTGCTCCATCAGTACTCCCAGGGTAGATAGACTGTGGTCAGTTTATGGGTCTGTCCCCCCCTGTGTCAAAGGCCTCTCGGAAAAGTTATAAAAGATATGCGGTCCATATGACATCAGGACAATATTCAGAAATAATATAACACTTCGCAAATATCTCCTCCGAGTAAAACCACCCACAGAAGAGAATATGACCAAAAACTGCGTGTACTTCATCCCATGCAGTTGTGGTAAGTTATACAAAGGCGAAACATGTTTCCCCCTTAATATAAGGGTAGAGGAACATCGCAAAGACGTGACACGAGGGGATATTGAAGAATCGACAGAAAAATCAACAGAAAAAGTACCATCAGCAAAAAGCAGATACACCATTAGTCAAAAAAAGGGTTGGGTTTGAAATTCTACCAGAACACCTGATGAAGGCTGGAGAGTACATCAGCCGAAACGTTGTGGTAACAACAAACGAGGTGAGGACACCTATCCGCCCATTGTAAATAATGTAAATAATAAATAAAAATACTCGTATTTTGAGTTCTAGTCTTCCTGTTTGCATTATTGCATCACCAGACCTTTGTATATATACGAGACAGTATCAAAAAATTCCCGGATTAGTTCCGTAGCACGCCAACAGATAGCAGCACTCGGTTGCGTGTGCAGTGAAAGCTAGCAGTGGCCTTCACGAGGCAGTATGCTGAGTGACGTCGCTGTGTTTACTTCGCAAGTTGTGAAATTTGTATTTTTGTGAACACGTGTATGCTGTTGCCTGCAATTTTGTCATGGACTGGAACAAGGAGTCGACATGAAACTTTACGTTGAACTTGTCAAGTTAGCTACAGAGGCACTGAGCATACTTCGGCAAGCTTACGGTGACGACGCATTGGGTCGCACGCAATGATTCGAGTGGGACGGGTGCTTCAAAACCGGAAGAACGTTCCTGGAAGTCGATGAACGATCTAAAAGATCTATCATGGACATCACACCCGGAAATGTAGGGAAAATTCATCAGTTTGTGCATGAGGATTGTTGGAGAACAATTAACGACATTACTGACGTTGTTGGTCGGTCGTATGGGTCGGTGCAGGCAATCCTAACGTCTGAATTGAACACGCGGTGTGTCTCTGCTGACAACTGAGTAGAAAGAACATCGCGTCGCAGTCTATCAGGATCTCCGTCAGCGTGCCACTGTTGACCCATCCTTCACGTCGAGGATCTCTGTCGGTGACGAGAGTTGGGTTTACGGATACGACCCTGAGACGAAGCATCAGTCGTCATAATGGAAGATGCCTGGAAGAGCCAGATCATTAGCTAAGCGCATATGCCAGTTGAAGGAGACATCAAATGGAGTCCGTAGAAGAAATGCAAGCCATTCTCCAACGGTAGCAGGAAATGCAGATTGTGTTTAACAGAGAAGCGACACATAGATATAGCAGTTATTGACATTATGACTTGGTGATAATTCGGAACGGCGAATGAACAAAGAGGTCGTCCTGCGTATTACCGAGAAATAATAACTAGCTCAGATGGGTTGTGAAAAATACATTCTGTGTACTTTATTGTGAGAATATAAGTGGGTGCGCGTAAATATACACCAGCTGCTTCAGGCCTGAAATGTACCTAAATGCCAAATCAAAAACGTTTACACGAGCGGAAGTATATTCTTTCCAAGCCACATTTGGGGTATCGAATCAATACCAGTGCACCCTTTCCCCCAATAACCTGGGTGCTTCTCGCGGGTGATCCTTCGTTCAACCTCTCATCCGTTTCATATTTATATCCTCTATTACTTTATTATTTCCTTCTATCCTCTCTCTGTCTTCTTCTTTTCCTCACTCTCTATCTCTCCCCCCCCCCCCATCTCTCTCTATCTCTCTTCCTCTATTTCTTCTTTTTCTCAATCTCTCTTTCTCTCTCTCATCCTCTCCTTACGTCTTTAGTAATCATCTATCAACGAAATTTGCTCATGCTTTTCCTTTGCAAGGGAAATAACTCTTTGATTCTTTAAGTATGAGTTATGTCCCTCGATATATTAATTATTAATATTTTATAAATATATATATATGTATATTATTGCTTTTTATTCCTTTCCCGAAAGGTTTTGCACGTTGGACTCTTGCAAAGTTCAACTAAGTTCCATAAAGTGCCCATCTGAGAAGTACCGGGAAATGTTACCTTCACACGAAATTTAGTCACAGCCGCTGCATTTAGTATGATCATCATAAATTCTGTGTGTGTGTGTGTGTGTGTGTGTGTGTGTGTGTGTTGAAGAGCTATGATCAAGGAGCATTTTTTGTCAGGTGTATCTTGAACTAGACTATTCAAATGTGTCGTTTCTTTTTTGACGACAGTGAACTGTAATGGCTTAATGAAACTTGGCTATTATTACAACCAAGTTGAACGATCATATTGACAGAACGTTCATTCTTGCTTGCGTCTGACAACACCAAGCAGAGAACATTTTTATGACCTTAGAGGTTATTATCCTCTAATCTGGATTAAGAGCCCTCTTGTTATCAGTATAGACTTTCAGTCCTTCAAGGACAACTAATCTGGACTAGTAATCTGGATTAGGAGTCCTCCTTTTATCAGTATAGACTTTCAGTCCATCAAAGACATTGCTTTTCCCGATGATGAAATTCTGATCTTAAAATATGAATTATCGTGACACATTAAGTTTAGTTAGCGACAGGGAATTAACATAATTAAATAATCACCAGTCACGTGTCTAAATTAATTTCGCGACTTCAATTTTGCGATTTTCAGCAACACACTAAAAGCTTGGAAAGCTTTGATCAAAGGGTAACGCTGCTGTTGTTTAACCTGAAACCAACCCGTATCAAACAAACCACAAAAATCTCACCTTTTGCTACATCAGAGATAACATTATTGATTGTGTTGTTTTTATTTTTTAAAGACAGTAGGGTCTACGATTTAAAAGAAATATGATTTGAGGGAGATTTACCTGCTATTTCTGGCAGTTATATCTACCACGCTGAGTCTCTCTCGTTCGTTTCAGAATGTGATGTTGCTTAACAAGAGATACATTAGTGCGGCTGGGAATCAAGCTAAACCAACGGTTGTTTTGGTTTGTAGGAGTTGGGTGAGGAAACTGCATAGAAGACACCCACGTGCAAAGAGACTATTTGTGTGATATAGGCTGCTTCAAACTATATTGACACACATACAGACACAACAGAAAGCAATAGATGTTAAACAAAAAGCCCTGTAAGTCCGTATAGTATTTACACAGGTTCGCCTTGAAATGTCATAAAGCATTTGGTAAGGTGATGCTACACCCAACGGCAGTGGTTAACGTGAAGTTGTGATAGGTGTTCCCCTATGGGCAACGGGAAGGGAAGGTGGTGGGTTAAGAAAACCGTGCGTAACATCCTCAACTACACGCTGCCACAATCACTATTATTTCAAACATCATCAATATCACTACTACCACAACAATGCCGTCGCCACCACCTTCGAAACTTCTACCACTGTCACTACAAATACTGTTACCCCCACCCCCACCATCGCCACCATTACCAACATCACGATCGTCTCTACCACCATTACCTCCATCACCACCACTGTCAGCTCTAGCAATACTACTAACATCACTCCTTACCAACACATCACTGTGGGTGTAAGGGATCAAATAACTAAACTTTTAACATTTCATTAATTTCCAAGATAACTACATATACATCCATGCATACATACATACGTACGTGTGTGTGTGTGTGTGTGTGTGTGTGTGTGTGTGTGTGTGTGTGTGTAGAAGGATAAAAATGAACACACGAGCTGGTATATATATGGAAAAAAAGTCAAGGTAGAAAATGCTAAAATAATTTTATAAAAAACATTTCAGTACTGGTTTCGGTCATTGAGACTTTTTCAACTGCAAGTATAGAAAACAATTCAATTTTGGAAAAATTAAAAGAAAAGTATTTTAAAAGAATATTTGCATAGTATTCAAATACAAGAGGCATTTTCCTTGTTTCAGCCTATCTCTGTCTCTCTTGTTTCGGTCTATCTCTGTCTCTCTTGTTTCTGCCTGTCTCTGTCTCTCTAACAAGAGAGACAGAGACAAGCAGAAACAAGGAAAATGCCCCTTGTATTTGAATACCATGCAAATATTCTTTTAAAAGATTTTTCATTTAATTTTTCCAAAACTTAATTGTTTTCCATATTTACAGTTGATAAAGTTTCAATGACCGAAACCGGTACTGAAATGTTTTTTTATAAAATTATTCTAGCATTTTCTACCTTGACTTTTTTTTCCATATATATATATATATATATATATATATATATATATATATATATATATATATATAGAGAGAGAGAGAGAGAGAGAGAGAGAGAGAGAGAGAGAGAGAAAGAAACGAGGGTGGGAACCCACATTAAACCAGAACCCCGGACATCGGATAAAACAGTCAAAGTGACTCTGCTTTGATTTTCGCCACCATTTTTGCGTTTCAGTGTTAAAAGCACACATATTCTAGGGGTACTATATAAGCACCCCACACTCCTCAAAAATGATAGATCATCAAAAGTGTTAAGATCGGTCAATAATATAACCATGGGCCATAAAGCGATACAAATTCTTACCCCTTTTTATGCAATACTGCAGTAGTTGTTCTTAGAAAGTCCTGAACACTACACAGCTAGTTGTATTATGATATAAGGATGGCAATATAACGGAGAATGAGAAAACAAATGATTGAAGGCAATCAACATCTCATCAGTAAACATCATATTTATTATTCACTTTTACACTTCTCATAGAAATTTCCTTTCTTTCAAACACACTCTAAATCACTTCATTTATTCCTCCTCAACCGATTTCATCCAGTTATATTCGGCTCATTACTTACTATTTCTTTTTCACTTCGCCTCCATTGCCTAATAAACACTACGTTTAATGTAGTTTGATGATGATAGAATCTGTTTGTATATGTTTCCAAAGATCTTTTGAAATTCTTTCCGACCGCCAGAATTTTTTCCAAAATTTTTACCAGATTTGTTTTAATGTTCTACATCGATGTACTTTTGCATTCGTTTCTCTAGAAATTAATAGTAGAAAAGTCGCAAGCCTGTAAAATCATGAAATTTTAACCAATCGAAAGCCTCTATTGCCAACATACTGGAGTTGCAATAAGAAAATCAAAACTTTACGGAACATTGATTTTTTTTTTTTTTTCAAATGAAAAGAATTTAATGAAAGAAGTAACGAAGTAATTCTCTTGTAGTTTGATGATATAATCTGACTGTGTTTTCTAATGTAATAAATATACATTTAGAAGAAAAGTTTAAATCGGATCGAACTGGCCAAAAGTGAGTATGTTCTTGAGTTATATAAAACGCCAGACTAGTCGGTTCAGCAGAAGAGCACAGTGCAAACTGGGAAGATAAGCATTATAAGCAACACGTCATGAATTTGTTACTCTGCAATTTCGGCCAGTCCTGTCTGACGATCTCTTTTGGGATCGATTTCCAGTCTGCTTTGTGGAAGTTCAGATTGGAGAGATTTCGGGTGCTTCCTTTAGGCTGTATGTATCTGGCTACTTTCGGCCCAAACATAGCTCTATTATGTTGTGATCCGAGACTAATGTCGGCGTCAATTTTACATCATGAACGATGTCCGTATTATTCGTGAAGCAGAGATCCAAAATGTTATTCGCCCTAGTTGGTCTGAGTACAACTTGCTCCATGAATAGGGCATTGGTGAGGTTCAGAAGGGACTCCACCTGTGCTTGCTTGAAATGAGTCATTCCTGAGAGTATGAGACCTTCGGGCCATTTGACGTTGGGGAAGTTAAAATCATCCATAAGAAATATGCTCACGTGGTGTTCCAGTTTCATACATACATATATATATATATATATATATATATATATATATATATAAACATACATATATATATATATATATATATATATATATATATATATATATATATATATATATATATATATATAAACATACATATATATATATATATACATACATATATATATATATAAACATACACATGTATATATAAACATATGTATATAAAAACGGACATGTATATATATATATATATATATATATATATATATATATATATATATATATATATAAACGTACATATAAACATACATATATATATATATGAACATATATATAATTCTAAATCTCTCAGAGAGATTTATGCAGTAGTGATACGATAAAGTAGCTGTATGCTGTCAACTTAATGTGACAGTCGCATGAAGGGAATAATACTACTGCTATTTAGCCCTAAGAAGCTGCACCACTTCCTGTCGGCCTTGACACATTTCCTGTGTCCTTATGTTTACAAGGAGGAGACAAGCACCTCCACCCAGCTAAGCTTGCATCCAGAGACATGTTTCTGAGTCTTTGCTCGTCATCAGTCTGGAGTAGCATGAATGGTGACGTGTAGATGTGTGCTGCATCCAAGAAGTAAGGTGGAGAGGAAGTTTTACTAGTTTCCTCACAGGCAAAGAACACAGGCATAAGATTTTCTGGGTAGGGAACACTGATGGGGTTGGGGGTGTGGGCATACTCCTTGCGTGCGGAGAAATGGGTTGATAAGATAATCGAGGTAGTCAGAGTCTGTGATAGAACACTTAAACTTAGACTAGTGCTGCAACATGGGATAGCAACTCTTATCTCAGCCTATACGCCTTAGCCAGGGCTACCTGATGAACAGAAAGACCGATTTTATGACACCTACTTGCAGACCACCTCGTCAATGAATGACAGGGACCTTCTCTTCGTGGCTGGCGACTTCAATGGGCATGTTGGACAACATCCAAGGAGCTTCCATGGTGGCAACGGATTTGGTTCCAGCAATAAGAGAACCAGGGTGCTGGAATTCTGTGATGCAAATGATCTTATGATCTGTAATACTTAACTTCAGGAAACCTGCTAGTCACTTGTTCAGATTGGCTACATTCTCGCCAGGAAACGGAAAAGATGGCTACTTATAACAACATAGGTTAGTAGTCAGCGACTTCAGGATCAGGGATAAATGGCTACCCAGAAGACGACCGGTATGGAAAAAATGGGTCTGGAAGCTTAAAGATTCTATGAATGGATAGAGATTTAGAGACGTATTACTTGAAGCTTTTGACGAAAAAGAGGATATAGAATCACATAATGTGGACAACTGGAGGTTCCTACGGGACAACCTGTTAAGGGCTACTGACCAAATTTGTGGCTGGTACAAAGTCCCCTCTCGACCTAAAGTAACATGGTGGTAGAACAACGTAGTTGACAAGGCCAATACGGAAAAGAAACAGGCATGGAAGGGCTGGAAATGTGGTGAGAGCAGGGAACTGTATCAAATCGCCAGAAGGGAAGCTAGGAGACAGGTTTATTTAGCCAGAGGGGAAGCAGATAAGAAAAAAAAATTGCCAATGTTCTCCGTCTTGAGGACCAGAGACTTGGAATGTTTCATATTGCAAGACAGTGTGTGAAATAGAATCGTGATGTTATAGGAGCGAAATGTGTCCGCATGGATGATGGCTCACTTGCATTTAATGATGCTGCAAAGAGAGAAACTTGGAGACGCCACTATGAAAGGTTGCTAAATGAAGAGAATGAATGGGAGAAAGAGAGTCTGCCAAATGTCGATCCAACAGAGGGACCAGCTATTCGAATTGACAGTACCTTGGTAGATAAAGCAATTAAGGGCATGTCCATCAGGAATCTCTGAGATGCTTAAAATATCTGGTGGTGTCGACTATAGTCTTATCAACTGTATAGTCAACCAGGTGATACATGAAGGTGTCATACCCAATGACTAGTGTAGCAGCACCATAGTCAACTGGTACAAAGGTAAAAGTGATGCATTAGATAGGAGTAATTGCAGAAGCATCAAATTATTGGATCAGGTGATGAAAGTCACGGAGAAGGTTATAGCCCAACAAATTAGGGAGAGAGTTAGTTTAGACGAGATGCTATATTTCTGGTAAGACAGCTATAGGAGAAATTCCTAGCCAAATATAAACCTCTGTACTTGGCTTTCGTTGACATGGAGAAAGCCTTTGACAGAGTCCCCCGATCCCTTATCTGGTGGTCAATGCGGAAACCAGGGAGAGATGAGTGGTTGTTGAGAGCTGTACAAGCCATGTACAGGGATGCCGTCAATAAGGTGAGGGTTGGCAATAAGTATAGTGAAGAATTCCGGGTAGAAGTAGAGGTTCACTAAGGATCAGTCTCAGCCCCCTCTTATTCATCATAGTACTCCAGGCAATAACAGAGGAATTCGATACAGGCTGCCCCTGAGAGCTCCTCTATGCTCTAATAGCTGAATCACTACCAAAACTAGAAGTTTCAGGTGTGGGAGCAAGGTCTAGAATCGAAGGGCTTTAGAGTCAATCTAGCAAAAGCCAAAGTCTTAGTAAGTAGGAAGGCAGACAAATCACAAATCCCTTCAGGAAAATGGCCATCATTCAACCACGGTAGTGGTTGAATATATTCTTAAGTCCACCATTTCGTCAATTGCAGCAGTTTCCAAGCTTCACCACTAATTCAGTTTTCAACTAAATTGCAAATTGTTAATAGTCTTAAAGAGGACACTTCCTCAGCTACACTTTCACATAAATAGTTTGAGATTTGGTTCAGTAGAAAAAAAGTTACATCAAAATATCTGCGACCTCAAGGAGTGGGGCAGTAAGGCACCTATTCACCTTCAATTAACATAAACTTTTTAATTTTAAATTAAAAGTATACCTTTCTTAGGCTTAAATGATAGAAAAATGCATGAGGAATTCAGACTCACTAGTCGCATTGAAAAAAATTTAGTAGAAAAAGAGTTATGAGGTTAAATGTTACGAAATTTCCTGTCAGTTGTTGTTGGCACTCCGTCGCTTACGACGTCGAGGGTTCCAGTTGATCCGATCAACGGAACAGCCTGCTCGTGAAATTAATGTGCAAGTGGCTGAGCACTCCACAGACACGTGTACTCATAACGTATTTCTCGGGGATATTCAGCGTGACACAGTGTGACAAAGCTGACCCTTTGAATTACAGGCACAACAGAAACAGGAAGTAAGAGTGAGAGAAAGTTGTGGTGAAAGAGTACAGCAGGGTTCGCCACCATCCCCTGCCGGAGCCTCGTGGAGCTTTAGGTGTTTTCGCTCAATAAACACTCACAACGCCCGGTCTGGGAATCGAAACCGCGATCCTATGACCGCGAGTTCGCTGCCTTAACCACTGGGCCATTGCGCATCCACTTCCTGTCAGTAAGTAAGAGAGTAAGGGAGTAACGCTTCAGCTAAAAGAATAAAGAATATATTTCTAAAATCAATGTTTACTTCCTAAGACAGCGAGCTGGCAGAAACGTTAGTGCGCCGGGTGAAATGCTTAACTGTATTTTGTCTGTCTTTCCGTTTTTTTAGTTCAAATTTCACCGAGGTCGACTTTGACGTAGAGATTATTTCATTCATCTTTTTTTTTTTAACTAAACACTTTCAAACTTCCGATACTGGTAGAATGTCTCACATAGAATAGGGTTTACTCTTAACGTTTTGGACAAAATTTTGTATTTTAGAAGTTATTTCGTCACAAGTTACAGAGTGACAATAGACAAATTCGTGTTTGATAAGTGCCAATACACGAAACTCTCAGCTTTCGACTTACTCTCTAACTTCTGCCGATGATATATATACATATTTCATATGTGTAAAAAAATTTCATCACGCAATCGAACCAATGAAAGAGCCTCTACCTGGTCGCTAGACATGCTAAAAATAGCAGCCAAAGTATCCCCCTACCTAAATCACACATCCATTGTATGTAATGTCCTACATTATCCCTAAAAAGACGATAACATATCGCCCACGCTTCCGCACTTGCCCTTACCTCTCCAACACCACCCTCCTCACCAGCACCCATCATCGACCCTATCGCATCACCGACTCCTTCACCTGCACTTCTATCAACATCATCTATTGCATCTCCTGCTGTCTCTGCCATTCTCTGTACATCGGACAAACGGGGCGCCGCCTGACCAACCGATTCGCGGAACACCTCTGAGACATCCGCCTTGGCAATGACACCCCGGTGTCAAGCCATTTCCGCTCTACCGGTCATTCCTTGCAGCAACACCTGTCCGTGTTTGGACTGTCCGTGTTTGTGCCATGAACAGGGATTAATCTTCTCTCTTCGCTCCTTTGCTCCACATGGACTCAACTCTCCTCCCCTCTTCATCTAACCGGAAGTGACTGGAAGATGTGTGTGGGATTGTGAGATTAAGCCTTAAGACAGGAAGGAAGGAGGAGGAAATAGTTAAGGGAGAAATGAAGGTAGTAGTGCAAGTAGTAGGCTATAAATAGATGAATAGATGAAGATGTGTAAGATATTGTTATACGGACAGGAGGGAAGGAAGAAGGAAAGAGAGCGAAGGAGAGAAGATAGGGGTGAAAGTATAAGGGTTGTAAAGAAATGGATAGGTGGAGAAAGGGCGTGTAAAGAAATAAAGTGAAGTAGGAAAGGGAGGCAGTTACAGTTGTGTTCAGTGTCAGGATAGAAAGGAACCGGTAGGGGGTAGTGGTGTTGGTAGGGTTCGAAAAATAGTAATAAAAAGAAAAAATGTATAATAAGAGAGAAAGGTGTTAATATTCTATAAATAGAGCTGAATTTATTTGAAGGATTATAGTGGGGAAACTTAAGAGCTAACTAATAAAAGAACATATATACTTATACATATAATTACAAGCGTGAATCAAGTTGGTTGGGGTTACCTATGGGGATTGTGGGAGTGCGTTGTGTGGTCATTTATGCATTTGTGTTTGTGATAGAATTTGAATGTATGGAAGAAGCAGTGATTACAGGTGCTAAGTGCTTCGTTATATCTATTAAGTAGTGTAGGAGAATTGTATTTTAAAATATGGAATGCCTCCGTCAAGCAAAGTTTGCAATTAGAGTGCTGGCCTTGATATGGAATTCCTGAGTCCAAAATGGACCGTGTTAGAGTATACTGGGTATTTGTGTTTTTGAGGTGGTGAATGTGGTTGGCTAGTGTTGTAAATTTGCTGTGCTTGTCATATCTAAAAGAGTGAAGGTGAGCTGCATAGCGTTGCTTGAAATTTTTAGTTGAACCTATGTATGAAGCTGTAGAGTTATGTAGTAGATTGGCGACAGTGCATTTGTATATTATGTTGTATCTAACGCAATGTGTTTGTAGTGGGCAGATTGTCCCGGAGCGACAGTCACAAGTAGATGAAGCTTCGGAGTTGTGTTCTGTGGTGGATGAGGTGATATTGTCGGAGGATAGGTTATATGAGGATGCAGAGGAATCTAGATCAATGCAATCGTTATTGTTATAGTCATTATTACCTCTATTCTTATTATTAGAAGATATAGTAGTAATATTTCGGGGTATACTAGTGGGCTGGGATATATTATGGTCGTGTTCAAGTGTACGAGTATCCGTGCTAGATGCACGTGTGTGAATGTCTATGTTGGGTATATGCGGGCGCTAAGTGCTAGTATTACCATAGTTATAATTACGTGAGTTTTGATAATAGAGTGAGAGTTTATGCTTATTAGAAGTTGCTATAATAGATTCGAAGCTAGGAGTGGTTGAATAAGATAATTTCAAAGTGGGTCTGTTAAATATAGAATGCTATTTATGTTGTCGGGGGAAGTTTGAGTCAAGTATTTTGAAGAAAGATTTAGCTAAGTTCTTAGTGTTAAGTGAGAATGGTGGGGTGTACCACAGTATAGAGCGGCCGCCGCCTTTTTGGGGGGTTCTGTGTAAATCATAATCTAAGTACTTTCATAGAGAAGTGCTATCTACATTTTTCGTGTTGCTAATTGTTTTATTTATCTTGGATTTAGACCTAGTGCTATAGATGTGTTTGTGAGGTCTGTTGGAGAGTGTGGGGGGTTGGTTGCAGTTGTGATGATTGGTATGTCTTTGGGATGTGATTTGGGATATAAGTTGTTTAAATCTGGTGTTATGGATGTATTTTATTTGTTGGGAGAAACCACTAGCGGCAAGAGCTTGATTGTAGTATGGTGCGTGATTGTTGAAGATTTCCTTGGAAGAGGATAGATCAGATATGCGGGTTGAAATACCCTTGACTATGTTATTGAAAGTAGATTTGTGGTGATTGGAGTGTACGTTGAGGTATTTCAGGTATTGGTTAGGTTTATGATAGGGGGAGTATTGTGAGTTTGATAAGTTTAGAGTAACATCTAGAAAGTTAGCCGTTTTATATGCGTTTTCAAATGTGATGGATAGATTTAGATTAGAGAAGAATTTGTGTAGATCTTTTCTAGTCCTTTCCAGAGAAGATTTATTAATGGCCTTGGTAAGTAGTAACGCGTCGTCCCTATACAGACCTCCTCGGATTTTAGGGAAATGTGAGCGCAGTTGGTGAAGTATATATAACCCAACTAAATCAGTGGCCTGAGCGGAATCAGATGATCCCATGGTTATATCGAATAAGTTGTTACAGTTATTATTATGTTGGTTAGCTCGGCACCAGAGTTTGTTTTCGAAGGATATAAGTGTTTTGCGTGCATTAAGTATTATGTTGATTTCTAGTGGGGTTATGTTAGTAAAGTTCCTAGCGAAAAGAATAGCCTTATTTAGAAGTTTAGGAGAGATAGAGGAGTAGTAGTTATTTATGTCGAATTGAAGGAATGAAAATGAGTTTTTGTTATCTAAGGTGTGAAACCATGTAATGACCTCCCCAGTATGGTACCATAGATTTGCATTTAATTTTTCTTTGACAACAGGTATAATTTTATCCAGTGTTTTTGCTAACCCTTCCGAGGTCGGATTCGGTAGGGCATATTAGGCGTATTGAAGGTTTGGTGATAAAATCCTTCTTGTGATCTTTGAGGTTGAAGTGTGGAGATGCTGAGCAATATGGTTCTGTTCTGTCGTCCACATGTAGTTTCCTCATGAGTTTGCAGTGGATGGTGTTGATATCATTTAAAGCAGATGTTGACACTAGCTTGTAGGATCTGTTGAGCTCATTCCTAATGAATTTATTATATTCTTCTATGGTAATGGGATACATATTTCCTGTTTTATCTGAAAATACATGTAATTGGGGGGATGTAATAATCCGTTTTATGGTATGCGATAGTCTTCTTTGAAAGGGGGATTTGTATTTTGAGAATTTAATATTTCTGATTAGATCGATCATATTCACTTCGAATTTTTCGAGTTGTGGGGTGTGTGGAGGATTCATATATGATGTGAGGTTGAAATTGTTGTTGCTTATGTCATTCTTATATTTTTGGTTGTCGTGGAAGAAAGCCTTCCATCTCATTCTTCGGATGAGGTCCTTAGTTTTAGCAAGGAGGAGTATAGTGAAAGTTTTTTGTGAAGGAATAGGAGTGTCTTTAAGGGAGAAGCCAAGGAATTCTTTATCCATTATTGAAGTGTTACCTGTTAGAAGTGCTAATAATAGCAAATAATAACCTTTCATATCCTTTACATATATATATATATATATATATATATATATATATATATATATATATATATATATATATATATATATATATATATATATATATATATATATATATATATATATATATATATATATATATATATATAGGCGCAGGAGTGGCTGTGTGGTAAGTAGCTTGCTTACCAACCACATGGTTCTGGATTCAGTCCCACTGCGTGGCACCCCCTGGGCAAGTGTCTTCTACTATAAAACCATGGATATCAACAAGTTCCACAAAGCAAGAAAGGGTATTAGAAGCATATTAACAGAGTAAGCAGTGATGTGTATAAATGTAATGTTATTATCAGTTAGAATATGCCAGTGGCAAGTTCAAATTCGTAAACAAGCTACTCATTGTGTTTTGCTATGGACAAAATTTCTAGCTGTAGACAAATGGTGTAAATACACGTAAATCAGCTTGCAGCACCACAGCCTGGATAGGTCAGAGCTGACTACTAGTACAAGGTGTAGATTTTTTACAGAAGCTATTTATACAAATGTTGCAAAAAACTATGGAAGGCCAGACAGGCATATTGAACAAGCTTGTCATAGCACAAGCAAATCTTGTGAACAAGAACAAAAACACTGCTTCAGTAGAGAAAGGGCCATAGCTTACCTGAATATTGCAAACAAATTGTACACAAGCTAGCTGAATTAATTCCTTCAAGATCATTGTAAGTCTAACAATATAATCATTGATAAGCAAACAGGTAGAAAGAAACTGAATAATTCCTAGTAAATAAAACTGTACTCTCCAAAGAAAAGCTTGCAGCAACCTTGTTACAGAACGGCTTGATTATTCCATTCCCTACTCATAACTACTGACATCACTCCAGCTGGCAACAGTGTCTGTTGCCTTCAAAAGGCTCATAAAGACTAGGCCCACAATCCTCACACCTGTACCTGAAATCACCTGTACCTGAAATCACACCTGTACCTGAAAATGGAACAATTATCTCTGATGGTATATTCCAACAAGAATATTCCAAGGTGACAATCTGAGGTTCTTTTTTATTTTAGCCTTAAATCCACTGTCATTTCTTCTATGAACATCTTTTTGGTTATGTCCTAATGTCTACAACAGCAAAAAATACTAATATAAACCATAATTTCTTTGTGGATGTTCTAAAGATCTATGCCTGAAATATTTACAATGCTGAAAAACAGCTGGATTTAATCCCATATTCCACTGACATATAAAGTTTGATCAAAAGAAAACTTTATATTTAACAAATGAATGTAGTAAAACTGTTCTCCAAACACCAAATTTTGCATCATTTGGTAAAAAAAGTTCCCACAGCTTAAGCAGTAAACGTTTTCACCTTTTTAAATGAATGGAGTAACAGACCCTAACAACATCTCATGCTGTTGTTAATAAATAATGAATTCTAAGAAAAGTATGAATGGCAAAAAAAAAAAAGATTGACTTATCCATTGAGAAAAGCAAGTGAACTAGCTGGTAATAGATCCAATGTCACAATACACCCATTCAGTTTAATTTAAAAGATGTTTCAAACTTGTCACTGCATGCCATTTCAGACAATGCACATTCCAATTTTTGTTATTAAATGTGTAGCAAATCCTTCATTGCAATCATCATCATCATTATCACCACCACCACCACCACCACATATCCTCAGTAATCAAAAAGTTTATGTCTCACTGCCATATAGATAGCAAAGTTGTTTGTACACAAGCATCATACAATCTGCCTTTCGCTCAGAAGGAGAGGCCCTTCATTACTAACAGAGGTAGCAGCTCTCAGAACTTTGCCCAGCTTATTCTTATTCTAGCGGCTATGCTTTCAGAACAACCGCCATCACTGCTAACTTGGTCACCTAAGTTAGAAACTGTCCACTACTTCTAAGTATCCCCACTGACATTTGAGGGAGTCGATTTTTTGTACATTCATGGTGTTTAATGAAAAGAAAATTAGGAAAATAAAAAAAAAAGTTGTTTCTAAAGCCTTATAAAATCATGGTTTCATTTTTTATTTGTTTTGGCCCACAAGGGCGTAAAAACATTTCAATCAGGTCCTCCTCCAAAAAGGTTTTACCAACCTCCTGTTCTACATTTTTATTTTTGTTGATTCACTGGCTTCTTCATTTCTTAAAATACTGATAAATATTTAAAAATGAACCCTTTCTGGATTTAGAATAGGGTTGCAATTTAAGAAGGTATTCAAGGTTACAGACTTGATTGTTGAGAGCATGCTTATTTTCTTCAATGAGATAACTACAAACTGAAACCAACCATTGGTAAGTCCGATCTGTGTAGTCTGTAAATGTTATATTGTCGGCTGGTAAATATGTGTTGTTGATGTTGAGTGACTCTAATTTCATTTGTAAGTATTTGCATTCGTTTGTATCTATTGATCTTCTCCTGCCTTGTTTCAGAGTGTTTGCCACAACTTTGCAAGCAAGTAGTCGAGGTTTCTTCTGGACAGGTCCAGTAGTGAAAAGATCCATCTGACTGGACAGAATCTCAGTATCAGCATCACTGCTTTCATATTCTGTTGCTGACTGAATGGTAGAGTCTGATAATTTGTAACGGTTTTGGTGAAGAAAGTCTTTGGGTTGTGTTCTGTAAGTGATGGAGCATTGCCGAAATTTTGATTTGTGATTAACAGGAACACTGAAAGAGTCTGAGGAAAGAGGAAGATCTTTTGAAATGCTGGAATCCAGTTCAGGGATTGACTCTTTCCAGTAGTCAGCAATATTGATGAAAAGACTATTTATAGACTCGTGCAGACTTGTTTTCTCTGTAAGAAAAAGAAAAAAGACTTAGAGAATGAGATTACAAGGAAAGGTGAAATAAAAATTTAAAATGGTACAGATATGGTTGTGTCGTTAAGAAGTTCACTTAGCAACCACAAAGCTCAGAGTTTGAGCCTATTATGCAGTACCTTGGGTATACCTTCTACTACAGTCAGGAATTCACCAAAGTTTTGTGATTTTAATTTGGAAGATGTAAATTGCTGTCGCAATATTTTTAGCATATTCTTTACAACTGGATATCCTTCCTATCACCAACCACTTTACAGTTTGGACCGGGTACATGGTCAACTGAAGTTGTCTGCAAAAGCATTAAAGAGTCTGATCTATTTTTCTATTTACTCTTTTACTTGTTTCAGTCATTTGACGGTGGCCATGCTGGAGCACCGCCTTTAGTCGAGTAAATCGACCCCAGGACTTATTCTTTGGATGCCTAGTACTTATTCTAATGGTCTCTTTTGCCAAACCGCTAAGTTACGGGGATGTAAAGACACCACCATCGGTTGTCAAGTGATGTTGGGGGGACAAACACAGACACACATACATATATATATACATATATACGACAAGCTTCTTTCAGTTTCTGTCTACCAAATCCACTCAGAAGGCTTTGGTTGGCCCAAGGCTATAGTAGAAGACACTTGCCCAAGGTGTCATGCAGTGGGAATGAACCCGGAACCATGTGGTTGGTAGGCAAGCTAACTTACCACACAGCCACTCCTGCGCCTATGTTTGTTTATTATTTAAAATTAATATTTTCTATCATAATTTTCACATAAAAACAAAACACCAGTTTAATGAAGAAAAGAGTTCACTATTTTACTAGATCTGGAATGTTTTCAAAATTAACTGAAATATAAAGGCAATGTGTCTCCCTTGTAAGACTGCAACAAAAGAGTTTAATGAGATGCAGCTTCAGCATCAAAAAGCCATTTTAACCATTTAGAGACTCACTAAAATTTTACATTCACTTTACATTTATTTCTTGGAGTGCCAAAATATTCATACCCACTACACTCTCTGAGTGGTTGGCGTTAGGAAGGGCATCCAGCTGTAGAAACTCTGCCAAATCAGATTGGAGCCTGGTGTAGCCATCTGGTTTCACCAGTCCTCAGTCAAATCGTCCAACCCATGCTAGCATGGAAAGTGGACGTTAAACGATGATGATGATGATGATGATGATGATGATGATGATGACCACTGCAACCTGATCACTTATTGAGTTTCACTTCAACTCAAACAGTTGGGTTTTATGTAATGGCTAAAATGGATATTCCACAATATAATTGCTTTGTTTTCGAAATATGGTCTCAAATGAAGTCACTTGCCAGACAAGTACAATTTTAATTTAATTAGATGTTTTCTCACTCTTGTTCAATTTACTGAATTATGAAAGAAAAAATTACAATCATTTTGGTTAATTCTCTCTCTCTACACACACACATAATGCTAATATACATATATTTGCTTCAACATTTCCATGATCTAGAGGTGCCAAGGGTCAAATATTATAAAGGTCATTACTTTATGAACCAGCACAACAAGAGGCAATCAAATCTCCCTCAAATCACACCCTACTGTCTTAATGTAGTTATGAATAGGCTATAAATAGACAGGGTGTTCATGGTTGGAATGCCTTTAATCATAGTAGGTCAGTCTCTTTAACCCTTTTGCATTTTCCATCTGTTTTATGTTCAAACTGACCAGATCCAGGCTCTCACACCTACCCTACAATGTTATTCTACATTAAACAATCACACCATCAAAATCTCAAAGATATGAGATAATGTATGATTAATTCAAAACAATGTGAATCAATAAGCATTATGTTTGATAGAACAATCAAACTAAAGGATTAATCAAGTTTGATCTCGGTCTAAACAAGAACAATAAAAGAAACTGGAAAAACTTGAAACTCACTCTTTGTGTTGACAGATATCCGAGTTTTATAACAAGATGTTTCTTTGCAGTGATCCAAAAACTGTTCTAAATCTTGGATGACAGTTGTAGCACTAAAAGAAACAAAAAAATCATTGAAGGTTATCTAAAAAGTGAGGCATAATTACAGCAAACTAAGTGGCTTGTTGTTGTTTAGTTCACCAGGTCAACCTTGGTCAAACAGACCTATGGACGAAAACACTCCACTCAAGACCAATCCATTGTTTTTCCTATGTACAGTAGGGAACTCAGGACTACATTATTCAATGTATCCTTTTCCTAGAGAGTAACATGTGAGTTAAGAGTGATTTAGCTGGAATATGTAACAGAAAGAGTGAACTCATAGGGGCTCCTTCACAAGGTAACAAACAAAATAGCAACAACAAAAAAATAAAAGTTATATTTGAGGGTCAAGTGCATTTGGGTTTAATAAACTGAAATGCCAACCACACAACTATAAATTCAAACCTTACTACTACTGTGGAACAAGGGAAGGAAAACCTCTACATGGTAACTCAACATGCTAGAAGTAACAGCTAAATGTCCACCCTACTACCTTAAAAAAGGGAATGACATATTTTAACAATATGGATCTAATTACACAATGTCTGGGGGAAAAAAGATGGGATGGTCATGGTTCGACTACCTTTGATTGGGGACCTTTCCAATCAGAGCTGAATAGAGACTAAACAACAAGACATAACTATGTTAACTAATAAGAAAACCTCTAGGCAGTTGCTCAATTTATAGGAAAAGTGGTAAGTAGCTTGCTTACGAACCACATGGTTCCGGGTTCAGTCCCACTGTGTGGCATCTTGGGCAAGTGTCTTCTACTATAGCCTCGGGCTGACCAAGGCCTTGTGAGTGGATTTGGTAGACGGAAACTGAAAGAAGCCCGTCGTATATATGTATATATATATATATATATATATATATATATATATATATATGTGTGTGTGTGTGTGTGTCTTTGTGTGTCTGTGTTTGTCCCCCCAGCATCGCTTGACAACCAATGCTGGTGTGTTTACGTCCCCGTAACTTAGTGGTTCGGCAAAAGAGACCGATAGAATAAGTACTAGGCTTACAAAAAATAAGTCCTGGAGTCGATTTGCTCGACTAAAGGCGGTGTTCCAGCATGGCCACAGTCAAATGACTGAAACAAGTAAAAGAGTAAAGAGTATCTCAAATCATACCTTATTATTTATTTTTAAAAATCTCACTGGACAATGTAGTCATTTGAGTTATATAATTTTACAGAATGGTCATAACTGGAGTGATCTGGATTGACCAAGGACAACAATAAAACATGCAACTGTTTGTTCCAGTTCATTGAATTGACATATAAAACAAATTTCACTTTTTAACAACAAGACTGATTAACTACGAGTCTTTCAAGTATCATTATTATATCAATGAAGACCATTTAATTGTTAAGACCATTTGTTGGGTCTAACTTTCACAGAAGTCTTATTATTGATTTCTAGTGATAGGAGGTGAAACTTGTAGTCAAAGAATGCACAGAACAAAATAGATATTACGAGCATCCCATCCAAAACTCTCAGTTCCACCAATTCATCCTACCCTAGATTGGTAATATTTTTTTTATCAACAACTACAAAAGCTGAAAGAACAAAGTTGATATTTGGATCCAGAGTACAGAGAGTCAGAACAAATCTGGTACAGAGGGGAGAAGAGCAGAAAAAGATGAAAAAGAAAACATTAGAAGACTGGAGGAGGAGTTAAGGTGATACACAGAAGAAAACTGAGTGAAATAAGTTCCCTTACCATGGTTTGTGGGTTTCTCGTTGCAGTTTCAAATTGTTTGCAATTGCAGTCATGTGATTCGCCCAGTTTTCCCAAATAAATATATCATCATCTGAAAATTTGAAAACAAGTTTAAATGTCTCTAAAAAAAACAGAGCATTAGATGTCAAGTGTGAGGGTGGAGTGTGTGCAATGTGGGGTGTTGATTGTTTAACCCCAAGTCAGACCTGATCATTATCATCATTTAATGTCTACTTTCCATGCTGGCATGGGTTTGACGGTTTGACATGGAGCTGGCTAGCAAGGAACTATCCAGACTCCTGTCTGTTGTGGCATTCCCTTCCTAATGCTACCCTCTTAACAGGATGTAATGAGTACACTTTATGTGCCTCCAGCAAAAAAATTTCAAATTTCCCCTCTCTCTCTCTCTCTGTACGCAAACACACACACATACACATTGTATTGTATCTCTAAAAATGAAGTTAATCTTCAAGACACTTTAAGTATTTCAAAACCCTTACCTTCTATTAGTTTGGCATATTCGGCAGCAAAACTGGACATTTTCCTAAATTTGATGTGAGAAAAAAGAAAATAAACAATTATTCAACAATCTGAAAGTCAGAACCCTTCTTCCTTGTGGTGGCCACAGAGTGATAGTGAAAGGATTGGAGACCCCAATGAAAACACTCATCTTTTAGCTTCTTTACATCGGCTCTGAGTGTGAGAGAGAGAGAGAGTCTAGCATATCATCATAAGCACCATTTAAGTGAAAGGCCAATATTGTTCACTCTCTCCCCAGTGAACAAATGTTCCATAGTACAGCAGACATGTGACAACTGGTGGAATGAAAAAGGGCCTTACTTGGAAAACAATAAGGACTGGCAACAGTAAGAGCATGTGGCCACACAAAATCTGCCTTAATAAAGTTTCACTTAAGCCATGCCAGCATGGAAAATAAGTGGACATAAAAATAATGATAATGATGAACAATTGAAGAAAATTAGTGTATAGAGTATGCTCATAGATAAACTGCAAAACTAGGAAAGCAGTCTATAGAGTAAGGTAAACAGAGGGACAGTGCAGAAACAAGACAACAATGTACATTAGAGATGGGAGAGAGGGTAAGTGGACACTGGCAGTAATATGACAGAAACAAGACAATAATGTACATTAGGATAGGAGAGAGGGTAAGTGGACACTGGCAGTAATATGACAGAAACAAGACAATAATGTACATTAGGATAGGAGAGAGGGTAAGTGGACACTGGCAGTAATATGACAGAAACAAGACAATAATGCACATTAGGATAGGAGAGAGGGTAAGTGGACACTGGCAGTAATATGACAGAAACAAGACAATAATGCACATTAGGATAGGAGAGAGGGTAAGTGGACACTGGCAGTAATATGACAGAAACAAGACAATAATGCACATTAGAGATAGAAGAGAGGGTAAGTGGACACTGGCAGTAATATGAGGAGAAAAGCTCAGCAATGCTATACCAACAAGCTAAAATAGAACATGGGGATTTGAGACAGGACGCTCAGAGATTGTGGAAGTCACACACATAATAGAAAATAGACTGAGCCTTGACAGAAAATGTGACTGGAGTAATGACATCCTCTCACTCCACCCTGCAACCTGACAACTGAAGAATAGTAAAAGAAAAAAGACACAGGTACAAACAGGGTAATATACAAATCCATACACATGCACACAAGACACACATACACATACCAAACACATCGACACACACAGAGACGCAGATGCAGATAGGGATACATACTACTGAAAGACAAGATGAAATAGACAGGACAAGACCAGAGGGAAGAGGAAACATGAAGAACAGACAGTCATTGAAGAGATCACAGAATGTTATGAAAGAACTCTGACAAATAAACTAATAGTTATACTAAATCTAACATGAAGATCAAATAAACAGAGCAGGTGTTTATTAGCAAAATGACTTACACTCAAGCACAGCAATATCTCTTTCAACGATTTCACGTCTAGAATCTTGCAAAACAAATACATAAACAAAAATCATTTATTCTTATTAAATGAAATAATGGAAATATACATATTTGCCTGAGAAGGTTGGCAGCTCTCAATTACAAGATTATTTCTTCCTTATTCTGAGAAAAAGAAAATATCTACCCTATCACACCTTTCCTTTCTCCTTCATCAACTGCAATTAGAAAAGCTTGAAGGGGAATGAGAGATATTCATGAACAGTTTATTGTTGTTTCGCTCCATTTCATCTTTCTCATTACTTTTTCTCACTCTCTCTCAGTCATAGCTATTATTCTCACTACTTCTCCTTCACTGTATTAGTATTTCATCTCCTCTCCCTTCACCTCTCACTCAATGTGTAATAGACACGTATTTTTCCGACCACGATACAGTATGCATTTCATTACAATTATAATTTTTATGTTCAATTACAAAGTTCCTGTTTTACGTAGTGACTCCCAAAGACCTCTCGACAGGTACTAGACAAGGTATATGGATTATTTTTCCATTTGGAAACAATCAGGTTCATTTTTAGTACTTTCGTTTTATGAGAGCAGTCGATTTTATTTCAGATATTCTCATTTTAAAAATCATCTCAGGTTAATCGTTAAGCAGACGTTGGTGTTGCATTGGCAGAGGTTTGCGCTCTCTGAGTGCTCTTGTTTTATATTAGATTAAATCTAGAACCCCATGATCGTAAAGCAAACCAGCAATGCCTGTGCCCAGTGAATGTTTTTTTTACAGCCTTCTCCTCCGTAGATATTATTTGAAAAGAAACAAAAAATAAATTCTTTTAAAGATACTTACCTTTCATTGATTCCATCGAGACGAAATAAGGTTTTTATAAGGATAATCACATAAGCCATTGCAAAAAGTTCCATTGGAGGTAAAGATTGCAAAGATTTGTGATTAATCTGGAAAAATTGTGTCCTTTCAGAGATTATATTCACAGCCAAACCATGTATATGTCCTGTAATGAAAGTATGAAATATAAGAGTAGGGGGAGAGAGATGAACAACAATAAGCAGACAGTCATTGAAGTTTTATCAAAAAACAGGAATGGAAACAGCAGCAACATTTTAAGTCTTCAGAAGGCTGACCTCATAATTACACCTGAAAAATTCCTTTCCAAAGTGCAGGCCTGGGTAAGATATATTGTGAAAGACTAGCAGTTGTGCATTCAGGCAAATCTTGGCACTAGTAATTTTTTCCAACAGTAAGGCAGAGCTGATGCAGCTTGGCACCAGTGATATTGCAAGGCATTTGCAGTCAGACTGCAGAGAACCAGAACAAATAGTGGAAGGCAGTTTCACAGTTGCTCTACTAATTTTGCCAATCCACTGACCTGGACTGGTACCTTTTTTTCTCCTGAAAGGATGAAAAACAGAGATAACTCAGAGGGATTTGCAAAGAATCAGAACAAATACCAGAAGGCATTCTATTTACTTTATTAATGTCTCAGCCAATTTACAGCCTTAGTAATAACATCTTGCCTCTGTTTCATTTACAGTAGAAGTCTCTTATTGTGATCGCTTTTGAATAAAGCCTTTTTAATAACAGTATTGAAAAGCTTACCAAAGAAGTAGCAATAGAGAACAAGGGATTAGAGAGAGAATCAGTTAGCAGTTTTGAAAAGGGGATTAAAAAAAGGGTCACAATGGACATGTTTATTCTTTTACTTGTTTCAGTAATTTGACTGCAGCCATGCTGGGGCACTGCCTTAAAGAGTTCTAGTCGAAGAAATTGACCCCAGGACTTATTTTTGGTAAGCCTAGTGCTTATTCTATCAGCCTCTTTTTTTGATAAACTACTAAGTTATGGGGACATAAACATACCAACAACGGTTGTCAAGCGATGAAACACAGACACAAAGACACACACAGATGTATGTGTATATATATATATATATATATGACAGGCTTCTTTCAGTTTCCATCTACCAAATTCACTCACTTGCTCATGAAGGGGGACTGAACCTGGAACCATGTGGTTGAGAAGCAAGCTTTTTACCACATAGCCATGCCTGTTTATAGACAATGGTATTCAACTATTACTCTGATGCAAAACATGAAGGTTGTGCTATCACAGCTAAGATGCATACGCTAACACACAAGGGCAAGAAAGCTATTTAACGGCCCCAAAGATATGAAGTAGCAATGAATTTGCAATAAGAGCTTTGATGGACTTTCCCATAGACACCAACAATTTGATTCAAAGATGAAATGTGCAGTTTTCCCACAGTTCTTTGTATAACTGCTCAGAGATAGTGATAGACCAGAACCTGTGGACTTCACTGCCTACCTTGACAGCTTTCCACAACTTTCAGCAGAAAATGAGGAATATAACAAAGGCAGCTGAGACATGATCAATGGTGCAAAGAGAAAAAAAAAATCATCTAGTTTGAACTGTCTTCCCTATAACTTTTATAAATACACACCATACTTGTTCATTCCTTTATTGACAGATATCTTATTTCTTTATTGCCCACAAGGATCTAAACATAGAGGGGACAAACAAGGATGGACAAGGCATTAAGTCGATTACATCGACCCCAGTGCGTAACTGGTACTTTATTTATCGAGCCCGAAAGGATGAAAGGCAAAGTCGACCTCGGCGGAATTTGAACTCAGAACGTAATGGCAGACGAAATAACAGTAAGCATTTCGCCTGACGTGCTAACGTTTCTGCTCGCCGCCTCGTTTTATTGATAGATATCTATCATGCCATTTGGCAGCAATGGCATGGTCCCACTACTGGGAGGGAGGAGAAAGTACAACTGGATCTACATAAACTTTACAGGCACAGAAGTACCATTACTCAGCCTGCACAAAGCAATGAAACTGCTCTGCATGCACTCATTTAGTGTCTGAGTATCACTGACTCGAGGAGTTATGTTAAACTGTTGTTGTCATGTATAGGACAGGGTCAGCCCTCAGCCTGCCAGCTTCCTTTGGCTGTGAAGGGCAAGTAGTTTTCATCTACCTGGTGGCCACAATGGGAAAGGCTGTATGGCAGATGAGAACAAAAGGACTAAAGACAGGCATATTCTTCTTCAGCCAAAACCATCATATTTTTCTGGTGTAAAATCATCCTCGCTGTCGCTGCTTTCAGAATCGCTGCTTTCAGTTTCGGATACAGAAATATCCGATTCATTATTGTTCACCACATACTTTTGTAGCTCATTCATTCTTTTCTTCGATATCTCCATATCTTCTGTTGAAAAACCTTCAAATTCGGAATCACTGCTTGATAGCATGAAACTCCTCTCCATCTTCAAAGTTGAAAAAAATTAACACCGCAAAAAATGTGGAAAAAAATCTTCCAAAATTCACTGAGTTCAAATATCACGCCAAACAATGTCGGAGACAATAACTCAACTGTTTGCAAAGTGAAATCAGGTGCTTTAACGAATGTACTAACGAGATTTGGGTTCAAATATACATTTAAATAACAATGGGTACACTCGGCCGGCTATGGCCAGGTTAGTCTTATGAACCAAAAAATTTTTCAGCCAGCTACGGCCAGGTTAGTAATGAAAGGGTTAAGGCCACAGTTAAATGACAGAAACAAGTGTCAGATATCAGTAGTTCCCTGTATTCAACTGTTTCATTTCATTCCATTTTGTACTTCTTTTGTTTTCCGTGCATAAAACCCTACTGTTTTACCCTGTGTGTAGCAAATGAAATAAATCCTTATAATTGTTATTAAATATACGCACCTGGCAAATTTAACTGACAAATGCATTTGTGAACTAATTTCAAAACTGGTATCCTGGGAATATCACTAAGTTTCAAAAAGTAAATCAGTTGACCACACAACAAACGAATTCTTTTTGTGCTTGGAATATTCTAGAAAGAAAGTGAAAAGGTTGATAAATATGGAGACCTGAGAATTGAAATCGCTAAGATGTGGCAGCTACAAGAGTCAAGCATAAAGATTATCGCTATTGTCAGATAGTACATAGAGTACTATCTGTACTATCATACAGCATAAAGTACTATCTGTCTGAAGTCATTGTGACTTGATAAACAGTACAATATCTTCAATCAACAACCTTAGGATATTGTATACTGTGCGAGGTCATGCACTGTTTAACTTGATATGAGATCACCATGTCATGCACATATCAGATGGGTAGTCATGATGGGTATACTAGGTTTCATATATTTTACCCCAGTGTCACTTTGATGGCATACACTGCTCTCTCACTCAATAATAATAATTATTATTATATTTATTATTAGTTTTTCTTCTTTCAATTTTGTTTAAATTTCTTGCTGAGTGTCTTTCTGACGGATAGGGCAAAGAAACTCACTGTATACATTGGTAGGCCATTAAATTAAACACACCAGATCGTTCATTTGTAAAATCTAGTTATGTGAAAAAAAAAGAAAAAAAGGAAAGAAAGAAAAAACATTTATATGGATGGTAATCGTTCTCATATTGACAATGCTCTTCTCAATACATGTGATGTACCAGTTAAAAGAAACTTTTGCACTTCTTACAGGGTTTGTAAGCCAGGGATCTTTCTCAAATAATTTTCAGTTCCTTTTTTGATCATTCTAATTGCTCCTACAATCACTAGTATTGTAACCATCTTGAGATGCCATATTTTTTTGATTTCAATGAGCAAATCTTTATATTTTCTGAACATGTCAAATTCTTTTACTCAGATATTATGATCACAAGGAATTCACATGTAGATTGTTATTATTATTATTGTTTCCAAAGGTGAATTATCCAAACCCCAAAGAATTCTTCTCAACACATGGCTATGATGCTCCCCCACTACTTCTGCTTTGAGCAGGATATTTGCAGTAGCCCATCTTTTATACCAAGACAAAACATGTACATGAGAGCCAGGGCCTGGTACTGCATCGTCATCATCATTATTATTATTATTTTTATTATTGATATTATCACTATTATTTCTAGTAATAATAGTTTAAAATTTTGGCACAAGACCAGCAATTTTGGAGGAAGGAATATGTTGATTACATTAACCCCAGTGTTCAACTGGTACTTATTTTATCAACCCTGAAAGGATGAAAGGCAAAGTCGACTGCAGTGGAATTTGAACTCAGAATGTAAAGACAAATGAAATGCTTTTTGCGTGCTAATGATTCACTTTTTATACAGCCTGAAATAAACTACATCAAAATAACAGTTGGGATTGTCCGAGCTGAAGTATCTTTGATCATAAGTTTAATGAATCAGTGCTGACAAGGGACTAAACGACAACACAGAGTAGAAGGTTAAAAGCAACATTCACTCAAAGATTAACAGTGATGCGGTTAGCTTAAAAGTGATACTCACAGGAGGGTTAAAAGTGACAGTATCTTCTGCAAAAAACTTGAAATCTTCAGGAAACTGAGAAGACACATATAAGTAAGGAAGTTTGCCATTCTGAATCCACCTAAGATAAAACATTGGTAATTTATCAACATGACATTTTAAGTGAAAGTTTCAATTTAAATGGTTTTTAAACAGCAAGTTTGTATCAAAAAATCAAAATCAGTCTCATACAGGTTAGTATCAAAAGGGTTAACAGCGAAAAGAAAATAAGACCTGGTGAAAGATATTAATATTGAGGAGAGTGAGTATTCTCATGATGAATTTATAGCAGTAGCTAGATAGGTGAATGATCTCCCTTGCAAGAAAGATTATAGAGTAACCTCCCTTCCTAATCTTCTTGAATAATTAAGAATCACGTCTCATGACATAGATGCTTCGAGAAACTTAGGAAGGGAGGTTATTCTATAATCTTTCTTGCAAGGGAGATCATTCAACTAGTTAGATCTAACCCTTAAGAGATTATGATCAACAACTATGTTGTCATTTCATTTGCAAATACATACACTTGTGAATCTGGACTCAGTTTTCTTTTGTCAATCAAGACAAAATCTAGGAATCGCTTGAATCCACAAGCAGATGATCTGCAAATCACAATCAGTAAGAAAGTTCCATGTTGCCTTACTGGCACTTGTGCCGGTGGCACGTTAGAAAATCATTCAAGCAAGGTCATTGCCAGTGCTGCTGGACTGGCTCCTGTGCAGGTGGCACGTAAAAAACACCATTTTGAGCGTGGCCGTTGCCAGTACCGTGTGACTGGCCCTCATGCCGGTGGCACGTAAAAGCACCTACTACACTCTCGGAGTGGTTGGCGTTAGGAAGGGCATCCAGCTGTAGAAACTCTGCCAAATCAGATTGGAGCCTGGTGCAGCCATCTGGTTCCCCAGTCCTCAGTCAAATTGTCCAACCCATGCTAGCATGGAAAGCGGACGTTAAACGATGATGATGATGATGATGACATGAATGAAAAGCAAGAACAAAGAATTGAGTATTATGTTCACGATTGAGATTCATCTCTCTGATTAGGGTTTTTTCTAATTGTTCAATTAACATTCGCATTTTGATGTAATGAGTCAAAAGTTTATATTTTGAGTCCAATATGTTCACTTATATCAGTGCAGGTGTCAATTCAAAAAGGATAAATTGATAATTAGAGAAGAGATTCTTTCATCTTCATATGTGTATTCCTTTCACACTATCACACAAGCAGCGTCATTCATTTCCAATATTCTACAGGAACATGTCTAGCCACTGGGAAATATTACCTTGTTTGGAAATAGGTGAAGATTAGCAACAGGAGGGCCATTCAGCAGTAGAAAATCTGTCTCAATAAACTCTGTCCAACCCATACAAGCATGGAAAAGTTGAAGTTAAAATGATAATGATGATGATGATGATGATATCTCACATCTGCAGTACAGTCAAAAACTAAAGTCCTCACTTAAAAGTAGAGCTACTATTGAATTCCTGGGGAAGGCAACAACAAACAGACACAACAATAAAAAGACAAAAACATACTATATAAACAAAGAACACTCATCATCAGTTACCTATTAAAATATCTACATAGTTTGAAACATACATATACGTTCATACCTGTCTTTACATACAAAGACAGGATGGTCATGACAGGAATGTCTTTCACCATAGATCTACTCCAACAGCGCTGACCCTGCAGCTATACAACTGCAGCAACAACAAAAACAACAGCAGCAACAATAACAACAATGTTCTTTCTGTCTCCTGTTTCATATTCAGAAGGTAAAAAGAAATTCAAAAGACAACTAACCTGACAATATCAGAGGGCATTGTGAGATTGTTGGTATACAAAAGGCCCAGGTAACAGAAAGCAATAGTTTTCGCCATAGACATCCGCGCAATATTGATGTATGTACTTCTGGTGAACCGGTAAGAAGAGAACCTTCCTGAAGACTCAGGTGTCTCCTGACTTTGAGACATAAGCTTCACAACTGATGATCCACCTTTGGTCTTTGCCACATCTCTGAAATCATAAAAGTTTGATCAATGGGTTATATATACATATCATCATCATCATCATTTGACATCCATTTTCCATGCTGGCATATGCTGAACAGTTTGACAGGAGCTGGCCAGCCAGAGAGCTAACCAGGTTCCAATTGTCTGTTTTGATATGGTTTCGATGGCTGGATGCCCTTCCTAACGCAAACCACTTTACAGTATGCTGGATGCATTTTACATCACACATTCTGTTATTGGTACAAAGAAAAAGAAAAAAAACCACTCCATCCAGCAAGAGACAAATATCACTTAAATGCAGGATTTAAATGCGAGCTATTATAAATTTCATGAACAGATAGTATAGTACATGGCACACTATAAAAGCTTATTCAATTACTGTACTATCCCAGCATGAAACTTATAATAACTTAAATTTAAATCCTATGTTTATTGAATTATGTACATATATGTGTGTGTTTGTGTGTATAGATATATATATATATGTATATATATAATATATATATATATATATATATATATATATATATATATATATATATATATATATATATATATATATATATATATGTATATAATGCCAAATCGAATTTCTGTGTGTCAGTGTGTCACACTTTGACTCCCTCTCTCACTATTCAATGACACTTCTATTATTCCTCATGTTGGGGTGAAAGTAATAGTAGACATAGAGACAGTGAGGGTGGTAGTAGATTGATGGTTGTGATGGTAATGGGGTGATAGTAATAGTATGAGTTGCTGTAGTTGTGACAGAGGTGGAGGTGACTGTGATGATGGTGGTGGTGGTGGTGGTGGTAGCCAAGGCAGTCAGGGATGACGGTGAAAGACAGTGGTGATGGTGGTAGAGGAGAAGGTGTCAAGGTCAAAGGTGGCATCAGAAGTTATCTCTGATGTCAGTGGCATCAGAAGTTTGAATGGTGTGTGTATGGCACTTGCGGTGGTGATGGTGGTGGTACTGGTGATGATGACAGTTGAAAACAATCAACAGAAATGAGAGGGAGAGAGAGAGAAAGAAAGGTTTCAGGTGTGGAAGTAAGGATTAGAATTGAAGGGACTTAGCGTCAACCTAGCTAAAACCAAAGTCCTAATAAGTAGGAAGGCAGACAAACCACAAATCCCTTCAGGTAGATGGCCCTGCTCAATCTGTAGAAAAGGCATAGGTAGAAACTCCATAAGATGTAGCCAGAGTAAGCTATGGACACATAAGAGGTGCAGCAATATCAAAGGAAGGCTAACTGGGAAGATAGTTTTTGTATGTGGCAAATGCTCAGGAGCAATAAACACTGAAAATGTGCAGAGAACAACTTCTGCCACATTCCAGGGAGAAAAACTAGAAGTAGTTGATAGCTTCCGTTACCTAGGTGACCAAGTCAGTAGTGAGGGTGGATGCTCTGAAAGTGTAGCTGCTAGAATAAGAATAGCCTGGGCAAAGTTCAGAGAGCTCCTACCTCTGCTGGTGACAAAGGGCCTCTCGCTCAGAGTGAAAGGTAGATTGTATGACACATATGTACGAACAGCCATGCTACATGGCAATGAAACATGGGCTGTGACTGCTGAGGACATGTGTAAGATTGCAAGGAATGAGGACAGTTGTGTGAAAAAGTGTAACGCCCTAGCAGTTGAGGGAACCTGTGGAAGAGGTAGACCCAAGAGGGCCTGGGATGGTGAAGCACGACTTTCGAGCATTGGACCTTACCGAGTCAATGACTAGTGACCGAGACCTTTGGAGATATGCTGTGCTTGAGAAGACCCAACAAGCCAAGTGAGACCATAACCCGTGGCCTATGCTAGTGGGTGTAACCAGCCCACTTATGAGTACCCTTCATTCATTGGACAATAAACTTTGCTTACAAAGACTTGTTGAGGCAAGGGAAATCAAAATCTCTGACGTGGCCAATAACAGTACCACCTGATTGGCACTCCTGCCAATGGAACGTTAAAAGCACCATCCAAACGTGATCATTGCCAGGGCCACTGATTGGCTCCTGTGCTGGTGGCATGTAAAAAGCACCATTTGAGCATGATCATTGCCAGCGTCGTCTTACTGGCACATGTGCTGGTGGCACATGAAAAACAAGATTCGAGTGTAGCCGTTGCTAGTGGCGCCAGACTGGCTCCTATGCAGGTAGCACATAAAAAGCACCTTTTGAGCGTGGTTGCTGCCAGAACCGCCTGACTGGCCCTCATGTAGGTGGCACGTAAAAGCACCCACTACACTCTAAGAGTGGTTGGCATTAGGAAGGGCATTCAGCAGTAGAAACTTTGCCAGATCAGACTGGAGCCTGGTGCCTTATAGAAAATTCCTACCTTTTATATACATGTGAGTTAGTTGAAACGTTTCCTTGTGTTTTGGAAAGAAGATGTTTTGAGAATGGTTATATGAAATGCTCTGTTTTGGAAATGGTTAAATGAAATGCTCATACTGGAAAATCTTTCATCTCTTAAAGTTTAATTAGTAAATTAAGTTTCAAAATTTATAATTTTATTTACCACTTACCGAGATCTTGTAGGAAATTTTATAATGAAAGGCTGCTCTCCATGGGCACTGTTATTGAATGCAATGTTGATTTTGGTAAGGTACTTAACCCACAAATCAAAGACTACATCCTAAAAGTGAAGAGAAACGGTTTTTTTGAAAATAAGAATTCTTCAAAACTGATTTAATGTATACTGAGCATCACAAATGAAATGACAGAGAATTAAGACTAATGGTGATATGCTGTAGAGCAGACCTGACTAGTTTGGACCAAGATGGAGGGGGGAAGAAAAAAAAAAACTGATGTAGAATTAGTACTCTCTCCTTTATTTTAAGACTATAGGGAATGATATGTGGTTATGTGTACAACTCTGTGTGTGTGTGAGAGAGAGAGAGAGAGAGAGAGAGAGAGAGAAAGAGAGAGTGAGAAGGCTGTGGAATTGAAACAAAAGACTTTGAAACCAACTCCTGTACTATTGGCACCTCCTCTTTATGTAATTAAGTGATGGTGGTCTACGTACCTCATAAAGCATATGCATACACTTGTACTTTGAGTAGGCCCATTTGTTATAACTGGTTTATATTAACGAATAAAGATATTGTGATTTTTTTATATCATACCTATTCAATCTTCAATATTTTCTAACAGAATTAGAGACACAGTTTTTGAAAGGATATAGAAGAAATGACAATAAAAATAAAAATGCTCTAAATGTAAGACTTTTTACATGTATAGACTGTAAATAAGAAATAAGTACATCACAAAAATAAAACTACTATCTAACCAGCTGAAATATAATCTTTGACAGGTTATAAAAGACATAACAAAAATAAAAAGTCTATAACATCAGATTTTATTAATTATATAGTCAGGAATACCCTAAGAAATGAAAAAAAAAAGTTCAATTGGTGTTAAGGTTTTTCATGAGTCAACTACTCTCTTTACTCTTTTACTCGTTTCAGTCATTTGACTGCAGCCATGCTGGAGCACCGCCTTAAGTCGAGAAAATCGACCCCAGGACTTAATCTTTGGAAGCCTAGTACTTATTCTATCGGTCTCTTTTTGCCGAACCACTAAGTTACGGGGACGTGAACACACCAGCATCAGTTGTCAAGCGATGGTGGGGGGACAAACACAGACACACAAACACACATACATATATATACACATATATATATATATATATATATACATATATACGTCAGGCTTCTTTCAGTTTCCGTTTACCAAATCCACTCACAAGGCTTTGGTCAGCCCAAGGCTATAGTAGAAGACACTTGCCCAAGAAGACACTGAACCCGGAACCATGTGGTTGGTAAGCAAGCTACTTACCACACAGCCATTCCTGCACCTATACATTGTTCTTAAAAACAGAATGGCTTCTACCACATCTTCCTTGATAGAAACCCTTAAATCAGATTTAATAATCTTTAGAGCAGAAAACAGTCTTTCAACACTGGCTTGGGTTGGTAGCATTGTTGTTAAAATTCTGTTCTGGCTACATCCCTAATAATCTCTGGATAAAGAGGGATGGCTTCTTCTACAGTAAATTTCGATGACCGATCATACTGTTCCACTTCTTTTAAGGCATTAAGAACATCTTGCTGAAACTTTCTTTTTGAAAGATTTACTGGTGTTTTTGCAGTCTCTTTGTTCAATCATTGTTGCCTCACTTTTGAATGCTCCATTTTATCCAAGACAGCTTCAAAGTCTAATTCTTCATTTGATTCTGAACAGGTTGCTTTCATGTTACTGATACTATGAACATCTTTAGTTTCAGTTTTGGGCTGCCTCTCACGTCCTTTCATCTGATATGCTATTTCACTCAGTGCCTGTTTTCCTTGATCAATTCGTTCATTGTTTAGTAAAATTCGATTCATTGGATCACTGTAAATAGCAGCTAACAAAATTTTATTGTCCAGCAAGAGAGATACTCTTTTTCTCATTGAAAGAACAATGCCATAAGAAATTAATCCTCCTTTTTTTGTTCAGGCTAAATATCAACTTTTTCCACTCCAACAAGACTCTACCTGGGGTTAAATCCTCAGATTGCAACTTCTTGGTGACGTTAAAAGACTGAAAAAGCAAACTTTCTAGTTCTTTTACTTGTGTCCACTTGTTTTCAGTTAGTGAAATATTTTGGTTATCCAGATCCTCCAGGAAAGTTTTTAGTGCAAGTAAACATTTGCTCATCAAATAGGTGCTACCCCAGCGTGTTGCTTGATCTAAAATAGCCCCCTTTCCAGCACGACTCTTCAGAAATGGCATCTGTTTTGGGTGTTGGGGCTACAATCGCTACTTGCCTCAGTTTTTCAATGAGAGTAGCTACATGTCAATTTTGCAATCCATCTTTTATTGCTAGTTGCAGTGAATGTACTCTATGAAAGTTGATCAAATAATTACTAATTAAAAGGAAACTCAACGTTAACATATTCAATAAATTGGAAAAGATTTAACTATTTTAAAAAAAGAAAAAAAATTATTGATGAGATTATATGAAACAACTGAACAACAACTTCAAGTGAGACTCCTGCCTGTTAAGAAATTTGAAAAATGGGAAAGTTATCATGAAAGCAAGTTTCAGTGATTAATTAAAAGATGTTTCCTTTCTCTAAAAAAATTGAGTCTGGATGATGAAGAAAATTAAGAATAATAAAATTTAATAGTCTGAATAGTTAACTGATTTTTAATTAAAAATCAAAGTTGAAAGAATCTTGGTCTCTCCAAATAAAAAAAAATCGATTTTTTAAAATCAAAAATGCAGTGATGTGGCAATTTGTTGAAGCAGGGGTACATTGAAGTCTTAGGAGAAACTTTTAACACCAATGTATCAAATTATTCCTATTGCCAAAATTTAAGTTTGATTTTAAATGCACATTCTAGGTAATATTTGTGAACTTTTTGTGCTCTTAATTCAAAATAAAAAAATAACTCATTCTCTATAATATCAACACAAATTTGTTATTGAGAGAACAAAGTTGTAATGAATGTGTAACTACTCGGGGTGTACGAAAATTTTCTACAATACTAATACAGTCCTTGCTTTAAAACAAGAATAAAATGTAGTGTCCCCTTAAATTTACTATAGCTCATTTTATAAAATGTAGCTTGTTACCGTATGGAATTTCTACTTATTCCATTTCATCATTTTAATATCCATGTCCAATCAAAATTCAATCAAAATGGATAAAAGCAGATTTTCTGCAGCCTGATGCCTTTCCTGTTGCAAATCCTCATTTGTTTTCCAGACCTAAACAGAGACCTAAAAAGACAATGTAATCAAGGCTGAAATGTCTTTGATCCAAGGATGTACTTGATTTAGCACTGATTTAAGATTAAATAAGAACAATAATAAGCATTTAAAATGCATCACAAAACAATAATACAAAATTTCTTTTACACCTTTACTTTGGTTTGGATGTACAGATAGATACCTTTAGTTTGGGGTCAGCTCCTAATGCTATCAAGGCCTTCACTTGCTCCTTTATGACAAACTGGAAACCTTCGATAGTTGACCATTTGCAACCATATTTGTCGACTGGAAGAAAAAAATGTAAATGGAAAATCAATCCAATAATTATGTGGCAAAGGGAGAACATTTTTAACCCTTTAACATTCATATTACTCTGTGAAATGTAATGCTAATTTATTCGCACTGATTTGAATTAGTCCTGCATTATCTTGTAGCTTTGAAATTTTAACATGATTGTTTATTTCTAGAACAATATTGTAGGGTAAGTGTGAGAGGCCAGATCTGGCCAGTTTGAACATTAAAAAAACAGGTAGAATATTTTGGTCAGATATGGCTGGTTTAAATACTAAAGGGTTAATGTAGTTGAATATCAAATCTAATTAAAATTCTAAATTTGAAATCAAAACTTATCAGTAAAGAAGAAAGGACTCGGGAAGCAGCTATATTAGATGTGGAGAAAAGAAATAGATATGTACTCTATATGATATGTGTAATGTAAGCTATGGGCACAAATAAGGTGCAGTGTGATCACAGGCAGGTTGACAAAGAAGGGTTTTTATATCACAGATGCATAGAAAAAGTAGAGCACCCATAAAATAAATTGTCCAAATGCTCAGAGAATTCCATAGAAAGGTTCACCTTCTGTAAACTAGATGACCTTATGTGAAAAAGAGAAAGACATTCTGAAAGCACAGTAGCAAAAATAGGAACTGAATAGAAATGTTCATGAAGTTATTACCTCTGATAGCAACAAAGAGTTCTCTTTCCAAATAAAAGGGCAGATTGTATTATGCTTGTATACAGAGTGCATGTTGCATAGTTGCACAAAATGGATATTAAATGCAGGATATATATGAAGACTGAAGAAAAATGAGTTGAGTATATGGATCTTTTCTGTTTGGCTGCCTCCTTTGGAAATTTTAAAGTTTAGTGAAAATTTTTAAATTTGGTGTATTGATGTAATTTTCCATGTTGAATCTCTGGGGCTAATTTGCTTTTTCCAGAAAAACTTTTAAAAAAAGTCACAGTGGTTTAACGTTTGATAGTTTTTAACCCAGTCAGAAAACAGGATTTCAAAGCTGTCATTTTGTACGTGACTGCACATGTTGTCAACTCTAAACAAACGAAATATTGACAGAATTCTGCTTTACACATGCCATATAACCCCTCGTGTGTGTTTTATGTTTTGAAATTTTCAGAAAATTTTTGTAAATTTGTATTCTACACATGGGAATTTATACGATTATGCAAAAACTCAAAATTTTGGGGTGGTGTGATTTAAGGCCTATTTAGCTATTATTTTTGACCACCACAGACCTCATGTGTTTGAAGTATTTTAATAAACAAAAATGACCATGTGGGTGTGCAGTTTGGTAACAGTTTGGCTTCTTACTATGGAAACAGGCACCTATATGTCTGTGGCTTTCGACTGGCTAAAATTACCCAAAATTTTCTTCTTGTCTCCCTCTTTGTCTCTCTGTCTCTTTCAGTTTCTCTCTCTTTCTGTATCTCTATCTATCTTTCTGTCTCTGTCTGTCTAAACATATTCTTCTATATGATATAGCTATTTTTCTACCTTCAATCACATTCAAAATGAATCTTTCAATTATCCTTTCACTTTCTCTTTTAAAACATACACATACAGGACGAGTAACCTGCTTCAGATTCAAAACTGAACATTTCAATTCTCCTTCGACATACCACATATTCAAAAGTCAAAACAAATCATAACAAATGTATGATACTGATCTTTCTTCTACTTCAATTATTACATGGTTTTTTTTTTCTTCCAAAAATACACACATACAGGAGGAGTAAATTATACATATAATAATACTTTCAATGTGGCTCCTGATAAACAGTAAAAGTAATTACCCGATCAACAACAGGTTTTACTGCTAGTATTAATATATGTGGCTGTGTAGTTAAGAAGTTTGCCTCTCAACCACATGGTACGGGGTTCAGTCCCACATCATGGACACTTGAGCATCTGTCTTCTACTACAGTTAAGGGTCAAACAATGTCTTGTGGGTGGAATTGGTAAAGAGGAGCTGTATGGAAGTCCATCCATCAAATATACATTTTTATGAGTATACGTATTTGAGTGAAGGCGCAGGGCTCAGTGGTTAGAACATTGAGCTCACAAACATGAGGTAGTGAGTTTGATTCTCATACCAGACTGTGTGTTATATTCTTGAGCAAGATATTTTATTTCACAGCACTCCAGTTCACTCAGTTGTAGAAATGAGTTGTGAAATCATTGGTGCCAAGCTGTATCGGCCTTTGCCTTTCCCTTGGATAACATCAGTGGCAAGGAGAAGGGAGACTGGTATGCATGGACGACTGCTGGCCTTCTATAAACAACCTTGCCTGGACTTGGGCCTCGGAGGGGAACTTTCCAGGTGCAATCCCATGGTCATTCATAACCAAAGAGGGTTTTTATATGAGTGCGTATGTAAATGCATACTGACACCACCTGACTTTGCTTAATGCTGTCTCAGTGAGGTGGTGATATCTGACTGATCAAATTGCACTTTCAAAGACCATCATCTTGGGAAAATGAATGTTAAATCAACAAATGAAATATACAATAGGATTCAGGAGAGTTTCTGTCTACAAAATTCCAAAGATTTTGGCCAACGCAAGGAAATGGCAGGCAAAGGATAAAAACACTGATGAGAAACCTAAACAAGAGGTATTTCTAAAAACTGAGACACTCAAGATATTTGTTCTACATATGTTCCAGATACTCTTCTCTCATTCTCACTATCAAAAATGCAGAGAACCAACAAATGGACCATTGAAGACTTGGAACCAACAATGTTATTGTTTACAAATCTTGACAGAAAATAATAAAATAAAGATTGTATATACATACCATCAGGAAGTGCTCTCTTAAGCTTAGATGAAAACATGTAATTTTCTTGGCCATAACTCTCAACTTCTGTATCAAATACTTTCTGCAATGAAACAAAAAAAAAAAGACAAAATGAACACAAGAGCAAGCATTATTGGTCAGTTAAGAAGTGAAGGTCTCTTTTTTGCAGTTACTCAAGCAAGGCAATGTGCAACACTGAGCAAGTGCCTCGTGCCATAGCTTCAGGTTGACCAGTGCCTGGAATTAGTTGACCAGTGCATCATTTAACATCTGCTGCCATGGGTTGGATGGTCTGACCAGGGCTGGCAAGCTGGGGAGCTGCACCAGACTCCAGTCGGATTTGGCATGGCTTCTATGGCTGGATACCCTTCCTTGCATCAACCCAGAAACTATGTCAACGCTCACAATCCCACCACCAGCTCTCTCTCTCTCTCTCTCATACACACATCACCATCATTTATCATTCATGCTTTATGCTGGCATTGGTTGGATGATTTGACAGGATCTGATGAGTCCAATAACCATATAGTTCTCCAATGTCTTCTCTAAATCGATGCTCTTCTTAATACCAACTACTTTATAGCAGGTACCGGGTGTTTCTTTTGTGCCTCCAGCATTAGTGAGATTGCCATGCAGCTTGCAAGACTACAAAACACTGAGAGGGGCAGTTTCATGCTAGGGTTAAAGTATAACCAAAGGGAACAAAAGGTCAATGTAAAATGTGGTTTGAACAGGATAATATCAAAGGTAAGGGGTGGACATCAAGTGAAATGGTATCAGGTAATGAGAAAGATTAGTAGATAGAGAGAAAGAAGATGGTGAAAGTGTCTTGGGAACAAAAGTGAGAAAAAGGACCCAGTTGTGCATGTGTGTGTGTGTGTGTGTGTGTGTGTGTATCATCATCATCATTTAACATCCATTTTCCATGTTGGCATGGGTTGGATGGTTTGACAGGAGCTGACCAGCTGAAGGATTGTTCAGGTTCCATGTCTGTTTTTGCATTTTTTCTATGGCTGGATGCCCTTCCTGACACCAACCATTTTACAGAGTGGACTGAGTGCTTTTACACAGCCCCAGTACAGATGCTTCTTACATGGCACCAGCACTTACAAGCCCACGAGATTAGGGCAACCACACTTTGCAAGGGCAACCGTACTTTTACTCGGCTTGACGTGTCTTTTCAAACACAGCAAACCCCGAGGAGTCTTGATCCCTTGTCATTCCCTCTGTGAGTCCCAATATTTGCAGATCCTTTCCTACTACTTCATCTCATGCCTTGCTGTTTCTACCCCTTCCACATGTTACCTCTACAATTAGAGATCGGCACCTCTTGATGCAACTGTCCTCATACATATACATATATATATATATATATATATATACATATATATATATATATATATATATATATATATATATATACCTATCTATCTAGACATACATACATACACTCTCACACTCACGTGCATGCTTAGCATTTCCAGAACTTACTTTTGCTGAGTTGGGTCTCCTCAAAAACTGCATATCACCAGAGATCTCAATCTTTTGTCATCTCCTTTGTGAAATTCAAAGTCCTGAGATCAGGCTGCACCACTTCATCCCATGTCTTCCAGGGTCTCCTTCTGTAAGCTCCATTATATTAAGTGACCAACACTTCATTATACAGCAGCCTGGAAGTGCTCTGTATTGCACTCTCCATCGTCCCCTCACCCTGGCTCCTGCAGATTATCAACCATGTCATCCCCCTCTCTTGTCTCTGACAATTTAATCATCTTTACTAATCCTGCTGCTTACTCCACCACTCACTTCTGCATCTGCATCTCATCTCATGGCTTCTTGATTTAGTCATTGGCTCTTCAACCCTACCCATTCTGGCAGTCTGACATCCACCCCCATCACTTAGTCTTCCCATGCAACTTCGCAACCCAATTCCTCAACTCACCTTGTGCCTCGTGGGGCCATCAAGGTACCTCATTGTCACTGTCTCTTACAACTCCTACTATTCATTTTATCTTTCTCTCTCCTTCTCATATTAGATGTGTGTAGCCATGCAGATCCTCTACAAGAACTTGCACTGCTCCCCCCACTACACACACACACATCTCATAATTAAATCCCTCATTCTCTAGCATGATGCTGACCCCCACCCTTCCTAGGGCTTGTAGTTCTGCAAGCTGCATGGTTACCTCAATAGTGTAGATGGCATGAAAAAAATCACCCAGTCCACATTGTAAAGTGGTTGGCATTAGGAAGGGCATCCAGCCATGAAAAAAACCATGTCAAAACAGACATAGGAGCACAATGCAATCCTTTAACACATGGGGTCTTGTAAAACCATGCAACCTATGCCAGCATGAAACAGATTTAAATGATGATGATGATGATGATTTTACCAGATAGTCTACAGCCTGTCAATCTGGTATGCTTATATAATAAAAATAATAATGATTTCTGATTTTGGTACAATGAGAGGCACTTAGTGATACCATCAACCCCAAGACTGCAATGCTGGAGGGATAAAATCCAAAGTTGACTATGGCAGGATTTGAACTCAAAAGGTAAAGAGTTGTAACAAAATCCTACCAGGTATTTTGTTTAATGTTCTAACATTTCTACAAACCAACTGCTTTAATAAAATGAAAATGATAACACCATTTGGTAACTTACCGGTATTTGACTACAGCAGGTTAAACAGTAATACATTCCATCGATATTTTCAAAATCCTTTTCATCACATACCGGACACCTTGCTGAATGAATGGAAAACAGGCAAACATTTCAGTCATGTGATACATGAAGTTTTTGTCTTTTTATGTTTTTTCCCTTATTTTTTGATAATAATAATAACAAAAATCCCTTGGATGGAATTTATAAACATTTAATGCATAACTACATGCATTTCCACAAATCAAGTGTTTCTTTAGATCACAGTCCATATTCCTGGGATGATTACAGTGTAGTCTGTAGTATCCACGGGCATCAGGCAGATCATCTTTGTGGATTCATTTCTTCAGGTGATATAACATTAATGGATGTTTAACAGAGGGTTGTTTATCCCTTTTGACCAGTGTGAAAGTTGACTGAGTTATGTGGGTATTTCTGTGTGTATTTGGTGGGGAAGAGGGGAAGGTGAAGGAAAGAGACGAAGGAATGATTGTTATATGGAGATGGAGGTGTGTGCGGTGATGTCGTTCTTATTTTGCTATTCAATCTGCAGATGTCAGGGATGGTTAGTACATTCCTTTGTTCAATCTCATTTAAGGCATGACTATCATCATCATCATCATCATCATCGTTTAACGTCCGCTTTCCATGCTAGCATGGGTTGGATGATTTGACTGAGGACTGGTGGACCAGGTGGCTGCACCAGGCTCCAATCTGATTTGGCAGAGTTTCTACAGCTGAATGCCCTTCCTAATGCCAACCACTCAGAGAGTGTAGTGGGTGCTTTTACATGCCACCGGCACGAAGGCCAGTCAGGGGGTACTGGCAATGGCCACGCTCAAAATGGTGTATTTTACATGCCACCTGCACAGGAGCCAGTCCAGCGGCACTGGCAACGAACTCGCTCGAATGTCTTTTCACGTGCCAGACAGGCGACGTTGGTAACGGTCACGCTTAAATGGTGCTATTTACATGTCACCAGCACGAAGCCAGGTAGCTGGTGCTCTGGCAACGATCACGCTTGGACAGTGCTCTAGGTCAGCTGGTACAGCCACTACTGCCATCAATTGTTGGAGTTCATTGTCTGAATTGATAAATGATACTTTCTTATGGTGACTTTTTAATTGTTTCTGGACTGTGATCTTAGGGGACATGTGATTTGTGAAAATGTGCATAGAAATGCATTAAATGCTTATGAATTCCATCCAAGGATTATTGTTTTCCTTACTAGACTTATCCTACTTATCATATTGGTACAACTTGATGCAACCCCAAAAACCAGTCAGCATCATTAGACTGTGGCCAGCAAAAGGGAATACGAGCTTTATTTGCATATTCAAAACGTTTGCCATAGACAAATTTAAAAGATATATATATATATATATAAAAATATATCATAAATTAACTACCAACAAAAATAATTGGTAAGCTAACTTAAAAAAATCATCACCTAAATAGCAGAAAAAAACGACAGTGAAGATATGCAGACTCTTCAAGAATCGATCCTTTTGGTTATATTAATAATAATAAAGGAGTTACGACGCAAAAACGTATAAATTCAAAAGAACATATTTATCTCCTTCAATATATATTTCAGTATAAAGAATTCATTAAGATGCTTAAATCAAAATTTCTTTACACATCATTCAGGAACAGATATAGCATCTTAATGAATTCTTTATACTGAAATATATATTGAAGGAGATAAATATGTTCTTTTGAATTTATACGTTTTTGCGTCGTAACTCCTTATTATTATTATATATATATATATATATATATATATATATATATATATGTGTGACTGATTTTGTTAAGCGATGTCAAGTTTTACAATTCTGTAGATAATAATAATGGTATTTTTTAATAAGCTTATAGCGACCACCATGCAAATGACTAAGGAAAATAGTCTAATAAAGGGGCATATAAGACCTTGACAGAAAAAATTAGGCTTTCTTGTACAGGAAGCCCCATTATTAGACTATTTTCCTTAGTCATTTGCATGGTGATCGTAATAAGCTTTAAGCTTAGAAAAAAATACCATTATTATTATTATTATTAATTATTATTATTATTATTATTTATATATTATTATTATTTATATATTATTATTATTTATATATATATATATATATATATATATATATATATATATATATATCTAGCTCTTCGAAACGCCGGTGTTAAAACGGAGGTAGCTGATGAAGTAGAATGTTCTCTATGTGGCTTGTGTGTTTTCCCGTCTACGTTTTGTTTGCAATGTCCTGTACCCAGATATGCACCTATACATACAGGTGGATGTCGGTACGCACATACCTGTACGTATATATGCATATACTCATTTACTATTTGTTTTTATATATATATATATATATATATATTATGTATGTATGTATGTGTGTGTATATGTTTGAGCCTGTGTTCGCTGCCTCGCCCTCAACATCGCTTGACAACAGGTGCTGGTGCGTTTATTTCCCAGTAACTTAACGATTCGGCAAAAGAAGCCGATAGAATAAGTTCTAGGCTCATAAAGAATAAGTCCTGGGGTCGATCTGCTAGACTAAAGGCGGTGCTACAATCAAATGACTGAAACAAGTAAAAGAATAAATTAATAAATACCACATGCACATTTCGAAGGCCGTGGTAAAAAAAAAAATGGAAAAATCCCCGTCAAAACGGAGAAAATCCAAATTAGGGTGGCGTCCTGATCTGAAACTCCGCCGTTCACTATATAGTATCTGCTTAGTGATCCTCCGATCATTCATCTGATCAAGGTGTCCAATCCAACATAGACGGTGCCTGTACACCATCGTCTTGATGCTCAGGACATCGGCTCCACCTAACAACCCTATGTCTGGAGTCCGCAGAGACGACCAACATTCGGAATGTGTCTCAGACATTGATGGAGGCGTTCAAGGACCTTTACACGCCTGTAAAGGGTCCATATCTTACCCAGGGCGAGCTCAAGGTACCAGCAACTCGGGCGGTCGCTCGGTGCGCCATGTGCTAGGGGACACCTAGGAGAGCGTAACAAAGACAAAGAAATTTCCACGACTGTCAGCTTGTACACTCCGAAGTTTAGCTCGCCCGGGGCGCCAACAACCCTAGGGCTGACCCTGATCTTATCAGAGTAAAAGAGCCACGTCAGCACACACACACGGTACACAGAAACTTTTCTTCGTCTGTGATGCTCTGTTGGTACCAGACATGAGATGCAAACATGTACATACATGTATATATGTGTGTTTACAAATAAACACGTGTCTGTAAATGTGTGCAGGAGACAGACAGACAGACATGGCTGCGTGCTTACATTCACTTCACAGCGTCACATTCGAAGACGTAGCTACCATTTCTAACAGTTAGATGTAGATTAAGGAAGATGTAATCGCTTTTTCTAAACAACAACCACGTCGAGATTACTTTGCAGACTTTCAAAGTAAATAAATCATAAAGTTGCGCCCACATGCTCAGAGCCACCTCCAAAAATCTATAAAAAAAAACAAAAAGACATGGAAAATCTAATTGCACAACAATGCTATTTAAAACAGTTAAGATAAAAATGAAACTTCTGTAAATAAAATGAAAGAAACTGCTTACTTTGTTGGGACATAATAGAAAGTTGTGAAATATAAACAGCTCCACCATGAACCGGTGTAGTAGGAGCGGTGTAAGTGGAATTAGGGTGGAGTGTGTATAGATTATCCAAGAAGCGTATTTGTGATGTTTTGGTAAAGACTTCCTATGTTTGTAGGTTCTTTCTTACTTCTTTTCGTTCATAAATTTCATGAGTTATTAATAACCATAAATCTGATAATAATTATTATTATTATTTGATGCTGTTATCATAATTATAAAAACTGGAACAACGTGAAATGAATTGTTTCACTCGAAGACACAACGTATCGTCCGGTCGAGGAATCGAAACAACAATCTTACTATCATAAATCCGACATCCTAATCACTAAGCCACGTCTATCTATCATAATTATACACAAATATGTACGTACATATATACGCAAATATAGACAGACAGACAGACTGACATTCAGCTAGCTAGCTAAATAGATAGATAGATAGATAGATAGGCAGACAGACAGATAGACAAACAGACAGACAGACGGATAGACAGACAGACAGACAGATAGATAGATAGATAGATAGATAGGGCATAACTACAGATGTGTACCACCCCTCCTGACTTTGTTGCCACATAACGTCCAGAAAAAAAGGATACATTTTAACGAAATTTTCAAAAAATGCCATTTAGATGCTCTAGAATCAGAGTATATAGGGATTTAAGGGAAAGAACGTTTCAAGGAGGTTGAAGAGAGGAGTTTCAGAAAATTCACACAAGTCAGCTCTTTTACCTCGTAACTTTCAGGAAAGTTGATACTTTTTAATGACATTTTCTATATATACCTTTCAGAGTGTGTAGGTAATGATTATATTAGTGATTGATATCGAAAACAAAACTGGTGGACTCATACACTTACATACTGACATACATCATGTATGAGGGGTACCGAAAAGTAACCGGATACGTTCTCTGTAGGACAAGCCCATTGTAATTCAGACTGCCCTACAAGACGCCACTTGATGCAACCCTCAGGCATCAGTCTGATGACTGACATCGTTGAATGAAGTTGTACTGCCACATGGTGTGTCTTTGTTTTGCACTGCCTTTTCCCCATTCATCGATTTTTGCAATGGCTGAAACAATCAAACAGCTTGCTTCTATAAAATTCTGTTCTCTGCTGGGGCAAACAGTGGCTGAAACAGTTCATTGAATGTCATGGTGATGAAGTTGGTAAGTCTGAACGTAGCTGCTGTGGTAGTGGTTCTTGTCACTGGAACTGGCTGTCTTTGTGGTCAGTGGCTAGACCTTAAAAGGTCTGGAACTAAAGACACCGGAATGAGGAAAAGCTGAGTTTTTATAAGGAGCTGTAGGCTAAAATAGGGTAGTAAACAAGCTGCCCCACGTGATCCTGCTTAGAGCCTCTGTTTGGTTATCCACGACAAGTTGGCACAATCGAGGAGACAAATTGCGCCAATACCAACCAATCAGAGTAGTGGACACAACGTGATCTAAATAGAGGCCAAAGGCTAGCCGTTCCTTGCTACATTCAAATGCACATATATATTTGACCACCGTTGTGTGTTATCTTATATAATAAATGGGAGTGAGGAATTTCACCCGAGTCTATGCTACAAATATATAAACCTAATGTTGAAAAACAGAGAGAACAACATCCTGAAAGTTGGCAGTGCATTCCTCAAGTACTGTCATACTGACAACTTCCTATAAAACTCAAAAATAGTTTGACTAACATAACTCAAAGAAAACCTGCCTCATCACATTATCATGCTAGATGCCTTTTTCAGTAGCTTCTATATTAGATGTCTGATACAAACTGAAGCTGATGTAAAAGGGTATAATGAATGACCATGGGACTGCATCTAGAAATCTACCCTCTGGGGCAGAAGTTCAGGCTAGGTTGTTTATGGAAGACCAGCAGTCACCCATTCATACTAGCCTCCTCTCTCCATGCCACCAATGTTGTCCAAGGGAAATGCAAAAGTTGATACAGCTTGGCACTAGTGATGTTGTAACTCATTTCTACAGCTGAGTGAATTGGAACAATGTGAAGTAAAGAATCTTGCTCAAGAACATAACACACAGCCCAGTCTGGGAATTGAACTCACTACCTCATGATTGTGAGCTTGATGCTCAAATCACTGAGTCATGTGCCTTCACTGATGTACACGCAATATAAAACAATTTACTTTGAGAGATCTTTTCTTTTATTTGTTCTGAGTTGTTTCTTTTTTTAACAATACTTTTTATAGTTTTCATAACCATTCATCATCATCATAATCATCATTGTTTAACGTCCGCTTTCCATGCTAGCATGGGTTGGACGATTTGACTGAGGACTGGTGCAACCGGATGGCTACACCAGGCTCCAATCTGATTTGGCAGAGTTTCTACAGCTGGATGCCCTTCCTAACGCCAACCACTCAGAGAGTGTAGTGGGTGCTTTTACATGTCACCCGCACGAAGGCCAGTCAGGCGGAACTGGCAACGAGTATATTAATATCATTAAAATATGTTCATATCTTTTAGTGTGTTTTTGTTTTAAATTTAAATACAAAGAGTGTAATTGTTTTTGTTTCATATCTGAATTGGATACAAATTCTACAAACAAGTGAGAAACAATCTCAGGCAGTTTTTATCAATACACTTTTAATATCATTAAAATATGTTCATATCTTTTAATACATTTTTTATTTAAATTTAAATATAAGAGTTTTTGTTTTATATTTGAATTGGATAACAATTCTTCAAACAAGTGAGAAACAATCTTAAGCTTATCAATATACTTTTCAAAAACTTTTAAATATATCAGTAACGGGTATAGATAACTCATGTGTCAGCAGTGAATGCTTTAAAACGGTACTCTAGATTCTGGCGCTGCTCTTCAAGTTCAAGCTGTAGATTTATTGCCTGAAATTTTGAAACAAAATGGAATAATAAAAATGAATTTGTTTCTATTTGTTTGAGTAGATTTTAAGAACTCCAAATTTTAAGCAAGTGTTGGAAATGATGTTTAGACATTTACATTTTTCCTAAGGTATATAAATCAACTGAACTAGTTTTAGGCAGGTTTTGAAACACCTCACTGACATCTTACACTTTGCTCTATTTAACTTCAACATTTCAGTCAAGCAGTTATTTGTTTGTTGTTGCGTAGCCCAACCCTTTAGTATTCAGATCACCCTATCAAATGTAATACTTATTTATTCAGTTTCATCATCATCATCATCATCGTCGTTTAACATCCGCTTTCCATGCTAGCATGGGTTGGACGAATTGACTGAGGACTGGTGAAACCAGATGGCTACACCAGGCTCCAATCTGATTTGGCAAAGTTTCTATGGCTAGATGCCCTTCCTAACGCCAACCACTCCGAGAGTGTAGTGGGTGCTTTTACGTGTCACCTGCACGAAAGCCAGTCAAGCGGTACTGGCAACGGCCACGCTCAAGATGGTGTATTTTATGTGCCACCTGCACAAGAGCCAGTCCAGGGGCACTGGCAACGATCTCGCTCGAAAGTCCTTAGACATGCTGCGGGCACAAGTGCCAGAAAGGCGATGCTGGGCACAGGTGCCATCTTTGAATTAATCATGCATTATCTTGTAACTCCCAGATTTTGATGATATGACTGTTTAGTTTTAGAACGATATTGTAAAGTAGGTGTGGGAGGCCAGATCTGGCTGGTTTGAACATGAAACAGCTGAGCTATTTCAGTCTGATATGGCCGGATTAAATGCTAAAATGTTAAGTAAACAGATCTGATGATATATTACCAGTCAGTCACATAAATGGCTAAGTGTAATCTACAATCTAATGTTGCAGATCATGAGTCCACCATACAGGCCACAGTGAATTGATAAAGGTAATAGCCTCATCGTACTCATCTAGCTCCTTGCCTTCTAATGTCAACTTTCGACTTTCTAGGCTCAATAAAATAAAGTGCCAATTTCAAGCAGTAGATGGGGGAAATGATTAAAGCACTGGGTAGAATGCCTTGTGATATCTGTACCAACTGTTCATATTGTTTGTTCAAACCTTGCTGAGGCCAGTGTGAGTAGCAGATTTAATCCATCACCTGATGTAACACGCCTATTTGGTGCTTTGTATCCTTAGCAGAGGAGTTCACTCTGTTGCAAGTCTTTTGTTTGTTATTATTTTTCCGTATTAAATTGAAGACTGACTTCAAGAATCTGAATCTCAAGGAAAAGATGGCAAAGGAGCAAGATGTCTGGTGAAAAGAGATTCTTGAAAAGACCGTTCTGCTTCAGCAAAACTGAATTCTGAAAGCATTATGTATTGTACTCTGTGGGGATGAGATGAACTGGAAGGAACAAGAAGTGGGGGAGAGGCAGTGAGGGAAGCAAGACCAGGGTCCTCACTTTTCCAGCCTGGGGCAGTCATGGTGAATGGACATGAGTGGAACGAGGTAGCAGGCATTGGTAGTAGCAGCTTCTGACATTGGGTGAGACAGGTAGGGCATGTGCTTGGATTTAACACAGCTGGATAGCCAACAATGAAAGGTAGGTGAACTGTATTTTATTCCCTGCATTACAGTTCCCTCATACCACATACTTTCTATCCACATTATAGTGACTCCCTCCCCCATGAACCATGTTCTCTCCCATGCACTATACCTGCCTCTCCCCACCACCAGTTCCTGCAGACTACCCAACTATGTCATCTCTCTCTCCCCTCCTCAGCCTGTTAACTGTATCGCCATTACTATTCCTGCTGCTTTCCCCCACTCCTACTCTTTACTACATCCCTCTTTCTTCTTCAACTCATGGATCATTGTTCATCCACCCTTCAGCAGTCTTAGATTTTAGTCTACTTCCCCATCCCCTCATCTCCGTCCATACAATCTTGCAAACCACCCACCCTGCCACCCACTTCTACTCACCTTGTGCCTTTTGGGGCCACCTAGGCACCTCATTGCCACTATCTATCTCTTTTCAGCTCCTACTGATCATTTCTCTTTTCTTCCACCCCTTCCTCTATCAAATTTGAGTAGCCATACTGATCTGCAACAAGAACCTGCTTTGACGCCTCACCTCTTCTCATAATTTAACTCCTTATTCCCCAGAATGAAGATAACACCCTACCCTAAGATTCATAGTCCTGTGAGCTGCATAGTAACCTTAATAGTGCAGGTGGCATATAAAAAAAGAGCACCTAGTGCACACTGTAAAGTGATTGACATTAGAAAAAGAGTCCAACGATGCCAAAAGAGACATTGGAGCACAATGCGATTCATTGGATTCTGTCAAACCATCCCAACGCATGCCAGCAAGAAACGTGGTCGTTAAATGATGACGATGATAATTAAAGCACTTACGATATTCATGTATTCTTTCGTAGCTGCCACCTCTTCAGCAATTGTCCCTTTTGGTTTTTTACGTCTCTCATGCATCCTGATATAATGGGACCTAATTTTATTCTCCAGTTCCAAAATCTTCTCCGATCTCAAAAAATAAAGAAACAATTTTAAGCTTCCTTATCATCATCATTGACATTGTAAAAGGTTGATATTTGCAATAGAGGCATTAGTCTCTCTCTATCACCTTTCAACAAAATTATATATTAAGCAAACAGTAGAACAATTAACAACATAATAAAAATAAGTTTTATTTTTTGGGATGCTTGGCTTTACAAATCCTGAGTCATTCAGCTTAGTAGTCGCTGGTTAACTTGTAATCACCATTGGAAGGTTAAGAGCTTCGTTGAGGCATGCCAAAGGAGCAAGTAGCTCTCACGTCGAAGGTATCGCCCTCAAGAGCAAGTTGTTAGATAGAAGGCATCGCGCTAAGTCTGTTAAAAAGTGAAAGAAACTTTTTAAGTACTAGTTTTACTACGCATGCACACTCAAGGAGCTTCCGGGAATGCAAGTTCCTTGCGCATGCGTAGATTGTACTTCCTCAATGGCGGCCATAATTTCGCGCCACTACACCATCATCATCACCAACATTACCATTATCACTGTTACCATTAACAACAGCATTATCAATAGCATCACAATGAAGAAGCCTCTTGATAACTGCTCAACTTGCTAGAAATAGCAATCAAAGCCTCCTAATGATATATCCTGCTGTCTTAAAAAAATGACATGCTGGTTAATGGAGTCTTCGATAAATCATTTGAAAAGAAGATGGGATGGTCATGGACGGAACATCTTTGAAAATAACTATAACAATACTTTAAATCAAACCATTAAAGAAGCCTCTATGCGATTGATTGACCTGCTAGAAATATCAGTCACATCAATTGTATCACACCTTGCTATCATTAAAGGAGAAGAGGATCACATAAGATGATAGTCCTATATGCACACTGTCTGAATAAATCCAGATGGGATGGTCACAGCTGGAATGCCTTTGTAGCTTTTAAAGACAAGCAGAATAGATAATTCTTTACTTGAAAGTAGGTAAACATAAGTGACAGGAACAGCATCTGACTGTGAAGCAATATGTCGATATTATGTATTTGTTCAACCCATGGAGAAGTGAATGCATGTTGGTGGTGGTGTGATACTGTTATTAGTTAGCCTCAGATAGACTTAATTGAACATACTGTCACATGACACTAACGCATGGATGTAGCGGGAAACGTACAAAAGGTTATAAACTTTAACATGTTCATTCTCTACAAACACTTGACAGAAAACATTCAGAGCATTGAATGTTTGGACTTTTTCAGTCAACTGTGTCGGCCTTAACATTTTGATACTAACACATGGACATAACGGGGAATCTACAAATGTTTTTAAGACCAGTCATGTAACTATTCTCTACCAATCAAATCCTATTCAAAACATATACCAATTTCAGCCATGAACTCCCTATAACAATAGGGCAAGCTTCAAATACTAGTCAGAAGCAAGACAGCTTCGACATAAGCCACGTCTTTCTATTTGAAGTTTTTGAAAATCAGTGCAAACTGCGAAACCGGTTAAAGCTTCAAATATATTAATAAAATATATTTTAACTATTCTTAGTGCATTTTCAACTTCTATTTTTCCTCGTGTTTTTCTCTTTGTTTTCTCCGTATTCTTTCTGTTGAAGAACGTAGCTCGAAACGTTAAAGACTTTCTGTATTCCTGAGCGTTAAACTAATACATCCTTTTGTTGTCTACACCACCTGTCCTCGTCTGTTGTTGTTTTTTTCGTAAATTCTCCCATATATATATGTATATATATATATACATGTAATACCATCGTCTTTTAATGTCTATTTTGCCGTACTTTAGGAAATCAGCCAATCACCTACAAAACTTCTGTACACCTGTCAGATAAGTTACATTCTCATCAAGAAAAGGAACAGAAGAGCTCTTGTAAATGCCAAAACCTTTCCTGGTACAGAATACTCAACTCAATATAGATTAATGGTTAGTGACTTCAGAGTCAGAGCTAGGCAAATACAGAAATGAATGATGGCATTGCAAAGGAAGAGATGGAAACTAAAAGATCGTAGAGATTTAGAGAAATCATGATTGATTCATATAACTGTAGGGCGGTTAGATTTAGATACACATAGCACAATCAAAAGCTAAGAATTTCTACAGATTAACTAGCTCAGAGCCACGGATTAGACGTGTAGCTGGATCAAAGTCCCAACCAAGCTGAAAGTAACATAGCAGTAGAATGATATGATTGATGGGGCAGTAACAGCCTAAGGGAAAGGCTTGCAAAACCTGGAAAAAAGGTGGTAGTAAGGGACATTATGAAATGTCTAGAAGGTGCAGGAGTGGCTGTGTGGTAAGTAGCTTGCTTACCAACCACATGGTTCCGGGTTCAGTCCCACTGCATGGGACTTTGGGCATGTTTTAATTGGCAGCATGAACCTCCCAAATTACAATTTTTGTTTCAGCACATGATTTCATACCAAGAATCTTGTAATAACAAACACAACAACGATATACGTGTGTGTGTGTGTGTGTGTGTGTGTGTGTGTGTGTGTGTGTGTGTGTGTGTGTATATCAGAGTGTGATATTTATGTACACATGACTCACTTCTCTTTAGATATCAGCTTTTTAATTTCAAGTGGGACCAGCTTTGGAAGTGGCTGAGTCAATACTGGTTCCTGAAAATAATGAGCAAAGAAAAAGTGATTTATAATAAAGGCAGTATAAAACAACAAATTTTTCAGTTAGGGGAAGCTTGTATACAGGATGGTCAGGCTAAAGTTGATGATTTTTATATCCCCTTTTTTCAGGAACAGCTTGGTATATTTATTGGTGAACAGTGAACTGCATTGGAAAGCATAAATATTAAAGTTGTAGTTGAGAAAAAATTAGCTGACATAGAGGACTGAAAACTGTCTGGGTATAGGAAAAAAGTTACCTATATCATAATGTTTCATGCCAGGTGTCAAAAGACTAACATCATAACTGCTACTCAATGCTCCATGAACACTATAAAGGATATAAGTTGAGACATGGAGAGCTATAATGGAGACTATGAAGCTGTGGCTAGCAAGAAGGGTCGTAATAGGTGTTCTGTGTTAGCATGCTGGAATTAATCCCCACATCTTTCAACAGACCTTAGGCTCAATTCAGATGGTTATGTAAAGCCGCTGGAGACTGTAGTTAATACCTGGCTGGAGAGGGCTGCTGCTGCTACTGGAAGGTCATATGTGTAGCAGCAAAATTCAGCTCCTTGTCATACCTCTGGAAAGAGTTAGAAATGGTTGCCAGAGAATTTCAATAACTTCACCAGCCCCAATTCTTGGCCTCCTAATTCCCCTGATTATGATCCAATGGATTATTATGTGTGAGAAAGAAAACAGCCACTCTGCCTGCAGCACCAAGGCCAAGCTGGTGGCCAAGATCAAGGAGGTGTTCAAAGGTCTTACCAGGGAGACAGGGAGGAATGCATGTGCCAGGTTCCAAAGCCATCTTGAGGCCATGGTGGAAGCTGAGGTGGAGGATACTTTGAGTAAACTGTTATCTCCCAGCCATAATCTAGGTGATATTTCTTGATTGTTTAAAATACTTTTATTTCAGCATGGGATATTGTGTTTTCTATTCCTTTTATGCAAACTATCAAATTTAGCCTGAACTCCCTGTATGTATGAAAGGGTCTATTTTGTGTGTGTATAAATACATACACACCAATATATATATATATATATATATATATATATATATACACACACATTACATTACATACTTATATACATACTTGCATGCATACATACATACATATGTATGAGAATACATACATAAACATACATACATACATACATACAAAAATACCCTGGTGATGTTGAAATTCCAATGAAGGAGCCCTGGATCTAGGTTAGAAACCAGTTCTTTCTCTATTGGCAGGAAATCTTGAAATAAAACTGACTGACTTACTCACTCACTGACTCACAGACAGACAGACAGACAGACAGACAGACAGGCTCGCTTACAAAGAGTAAGTCCTAGGGTCAATTTCTTCAACTAAAACCCTTCAAGGCAGTGCCCCAGCCTGGCTATAATCAAATGACTGAAACAAGTAAAAGGATAAAAGAATATATGTTCCAAATTTCATATACGGGGACAAAGGGAGAATTATTGCTTTGTGCCTCAGAAGCATTTATTTCAAAAGGGATTTTTTTAATGAAAAAAGCAGAGAAAACATGTAAGAAAATGAAGCGAAGAACTGTGGTGTTGGTGGTGTAAATTGGAAAATTATAGATATATCCTCACATTGTCACATTATTTACCTTATTAGCTTCTTCACGGGACATCATTTTCATGTATTCCCCATAAACTCCAAACGGGGCATCACCTGTGATATTGGGGATTTCTAAGAAAAAGAAAAGAAAATGTAATTTGCAAAAAAATTATTACCATCATTTTGTCATGGAAACTTCTACACAGTCACTGCTAGAAATAGCAGCTAATTCTCCCTGAAACCATACCTGGTCTACTTAAAAATGAAAGGACAACCTTAAGTAATGTAGGCCAAGATACACCTCTAAAAATATTGATCACAGTTGGGATGCCTTTAATCATGTATCTACTCAATTAAGGTTGACCTAGGGTTAAACAATAATAGCAATGAAAACAACAACAATCAGCAATATATATGGCCAATGAGGGAGCCGCTCCATGGATGCATAACTTGCTTTAAACAGTAACCAATTCTCTTTCATTCAAATCACACTAATATCTTATTGGAAAATGTAGTCAAAGATCACTAGGTCTGAATAAAAGATGGGTCAGTCATTACTGGAATGTTTTTGATTGCATGTCTACTTAATTAGTGCTGAATTGGACTAAAGTTATTATGGCACTCCGCCGCTTACGACGTCAAGGGTTCCAGTTGATCCGATCAACGGAACAGCCTGCTCGTGAAATTAACGTGCAAGTGGCTGAGCACTCCACAGACACGTGTACCCTTAACGTAGTTCTCAAGGATATTAAGCGTGACACAGTGTGACAAGGCTGACCCTTTGAATTACAGGTACAGCAGAACCAAGAAGAAAGAGTGAGAGAAAGTTGTGGTGAAAGAGTACAGCAGGGTTCGCCACCATCCCCTGCCGGAGCCTCGTGGAGCTTTAGGTGTTTTCGCTCAATAAACACTCACAACACCCGGTCTGGGAATCGAAACCACGATCCTATGACCGTGAGTCCGCTGCCCTAACCACCTAGCCATTGTGCCTCCACTTGGACTAAAGTACAAGATATTAAATAACAATTTGTGAAGTTAATAAGAAATACCTATGTAGTCAATAGCCAGAAATAGCAATCAAATCCTTTTGAAATCACAACATGATGTTCAAAAAAATAAGGACACATAATAGTTTTAGAATGAAGTTTTAGATGTACAGAATAATGAGCATTTGACTTGAGGGCTAAACAAAAACAATTGTGCTATGTCAAGGCAACAAGAAAACTACAATGCAATCATTTGACCAGCTACAAATAGTGCCTAACTACCCCTCAGATCACATTCTCATGTCTTTAAAATGGTAAACATATGAGATAATGAAGTCCTGATATACTGTATTTAGGATATATAACTTAAAGTAGGATTGTCATGAATAAACCACTTTTCTTTTATGAGAATTTCCATGAGAAAATGCAAAAGTAATTTTCTTTTGTCAATTAGATACTGACAACTTCGTCACACCTGCCTAGGCTCAGAGAATGTAAAAATTAGAATAAACACCACAAAGTGGCGAACTGGCAGAAACGTTAGCACACTGGACGAAATGCTTAGCGGTATTTCGTCTGCAGTTACATTCTGAGTTCAAATTCCGCTGAGGTCGACTTTGCCTTTCATCCTTTCAGGGTCAATAAATTAAATACCAGTTACACACTGGGGTCGATGTAATCAACTTAATCTCTTTTTCTGTCCTTGTTTGTCCCCTCTATGTTTAGCCCCCCCCCCCTTGTGGGCAATAAAGAAATAACAAAGCATTTTGCTCTAACAATTTTACTAAATGACCACTCTAGATTGGTACTTGGTTTTATTGGCAGTGGAACACTGAAAAGCCATGTTAACCTTCATAGAATTTGAACTCAAGATTAAACTGGGCCTAACCAACAACAATGAAACATAGATCATTACAATTTAGAGTAAAAAAAAATCCTTTCTCATCTAATCTTCTACTTACCATTCTCGGAAGCTGTTAACATTTCTTGCTTGTGTTTAGTCTCCTGTCTGAATTTTTTCAGTGAGTCTTCATCTCTGAAACCCACAACAGACTATTGATGATTAGATAGAACTACTATTACTACTACTACTACTACTACTACTACTACTACTACTACTACCACTACTACTACTACTACCACCACCAACAACAACCACCACCACCACCATCACTGCTGCCACCATCACCACCACTACTACTATGTTATATATCCTCTTTACTGCTAAAAACAATTGTTTTACAGCTAAATGTTCTTCCTACAACTAAAGACAAGCCAACCATGAAATAGTTCTTTCTTTTTTTTTCATTTTTCTTTTTTAGTTAAGGTAGCAAAAGTAGCACAGGTGGCCTTTGCAAATCATCTGAAACTGGTGGTATAAATGGCTTTGATTACCAAACCAGTAGTGCATTGAGCTCTTGAACAAAGCACTTCATTTCACATTGCTCCAGTTTACTCAGCTGTAAACAGGTAACCCTGCAACAGATTGCCATTCTGCTCAGGGTCAGTATAGGCCTGCCTGCTTAGCCAGCAGGATGGCATCATTCAAAAGCTGAAACAGTATGAGGAGCACATTGTGACCAGTGGTGTATAACAACATCTAACAGTCTGGTCAATGTTGGCACTCCGTCGCTTATGATGTCGAGGGTTCCAGTTGATCCGATCAACGGAACAGCCTGCTCGTGAAATTAACGTGCAAGTGGCTGAGCACTCCACAGACACATGTACCCTTAACGTAGTTCTCGGGGATATTCAGCGTGACACAGTGTGACAAGGCTGACCCCTTGAATTACAGGCACAACAGAAACAGGAAGTAAGAGAAAGTTGGGGTGAAAGAGTACAGCAGGGTTCGCCACCATCCCCTGCCGGAGCCTCGTGGAGCTTTTAGGTGTTTTCGCTCAATAAACACTCACAACGCCCGGTCTGGGAATCGAAACCGCGATCCTATGACTGCGAGTCTGCTGCCTTAACCACTGGGCCATTGCGCCTCCTTGTCTGGTCAATACATTGATATTAATATGTATACATGTGTGTGTATCTGTCACCAATACTTGTGCTGTTTTCAATAAATGCATTGTTATTACAATGGTGTTCACATGTCTAAACCAATGAAACTGTATAGTAATGAGACATATTATTTACAGGTGTAAACATGTCTTTGATTCTTCTCACATAGTGACAATGTGAAGATACACAGAATCAGTCATTCACACACACACACACAAATTACTTGTGTATTACCTTTGTTTTGCTTTGATACTACAGCAGATATGTGTTGTAGTACAAGTATAGTACATTTGTATATATTTTGCTGACACATAATTAGCAATTAAATATCAGGTCATTAAGAATGAAATGTCCGATTTTCTTATGCACCAAGGTTGACAGTCATTAAATCTAATGTTTTATCCTGACAATTCCTTGTTTTACAACATTGAAGAGTTACATCATCACTTTTTGAAATGCAATTTATGGTGTCTGGTTATATTGTGAGTTTTCTCTTCTAACTCAATTTTTGTGAACCCATGGATAGATCAAAAATTCGTGTTGTTTATGAATATAAGTTCCGTTGTGGAACCAATGCATCCCAGACAGATCAAAACAGCAATGAGGTGTTTGGTGAAGATGTGGCGAATGAGTGCACTGTACGTCGATGGTTTGAGAAGTTCCGGTCTGGTGACTTTACTCTTGAAAATCAGCCCTGTGGTGGACCTGAGACCAAGATGGATAATGATGAGCTAGAAACTGTAGTGGAAGTGGATACATCTCAAACTATGCATGAGTTAGCAGTAAGGTTTGAGGTCTTGATTCCAACTGTATTGGACCATCTGAAACAAATCGGCAAGGTAAAGAAGCTAGGCAAGTGGGTACCACACGAATTGAATGAGCATCAAATGACACATTGTCTTGAAACTTGCTGTTCTTTGTCACAGCATAAAAAGCGAACAATTTTTGCATTATATTGTTATGTGTGATGAAAAATGGATTCTTTTCAACAATAGCAAGCATTCTGCACGGTGGTTGGATAGAGATGAAGAGCCAAAACACAATCCAAAAAAGAATATTCACAAAAAAAAGCTAATGGCGTCTGTTTGGTGATCCAGCGTTGGTGTCATCCACTACAGCTTCATGAGACTTGGGAAGTCAATTATAGTGGATGCATACATAACGAATTGGATGAAATGATGAGTGAACTTGCAATTAAACAACTGAGATTGGTCAATAGAGACAGGCCAATTCTCTTGCAAGACAATGCTTGACCACATGTTGCACAAAGAACGCTACTCGAGTTACAGGAACTGAACTTGGAAGTACTCTGTCATCCACCATATTCACAGGACCTTGCCCCAACTGACTATCACATTTCCCAGGCATTAGACAACTTTTTCAAGGAAAAAACTTCAAATCTGAAGAAGATGCAAAAACAGCCTTTCATGATTTCATCACTTCTTGCTCTCCAGAATTCTTTGCTGCCAGCATAGATAAGCTACCGATAAAATGGCAAAATTGTGTCAATCATTTAGGTACATACTTTGATTAACTGCATTGCTTTTTGTTGAGATAAAGTAAAATAAACTTTCAGTTCAAAATCAGACATTTCATTCTTAATGACCTGATATAAACATTGCTTGACAAGAACCAATAAATTGGTCTTTTAAACAAAAATACCTTTAGGTATGTATATATCCTGCCTGAGTTGAACAGGCATTTCTTTGTCACTCTTAGCACAATAAATGAAGTGAAATTGGGGATCCATGGGAATCTGGAAGCAACAAAACCATCTTTCACAAGTGATGAGATATAAAATAAATAAAATATACCATACAGTGTACAAGTTAGCACAATAAGTTACGTACTTCCTCTTCTGTAAAATGTGTTCTATTTTTGCATTCTTTTGACGTGCCAATATTTGTGATTCATATTCTAGAAATTTCTTCATATCTTTCTGATGTTTCTTTGGAAAATTCTGACTAAAATTATATATAAAACAAGAAATGTATAAAATAAAACAAATTTACAAACATAAAGAGAATAGATATGAGTAGAGGATTAGACATGAATCTAAAGAGTTCTCTTTGTAACATTTGCTCAATTTCCTCTTCAAGCCTTCCCTATCAGCCATCATTTCTGATCCCTTCATTACCTTCTTAATTGCAGTTTCAACAGCTGTCTGTGGGGATGAGATGAACCAAGAGAAAAGGGTCAGTAATGCCAATGGCTGAGGGGCCCTACCAGAAGAGAATGAATGAGTGGGGTCATTTGGACAGAAGTAGGACTAGCGTGGGTCTCTCCACTTCAGGGCGGTCATAGCAGACAGACATACAGACATATCCTATCCTATCCTATATTCCATATCCTCATCATCATTTTATCTCTACTTTTCAATGTTGGCGTAAGTTTGATGGCCAAATAGAAACTGAGCCAGTTCTTGTTCAGAATTACTGAGTTAGAATTTATGTTAACCCTTTAGCATTCAGCTTACTCTGTCAAGTGTAAAGCTTATTTATTCATATTAATTTGAATCTATTATGCATTTTCCCATAGCTTTGATATTCTAATGATGTGATTAATTACTTTTAGAATGAGATTACAGGGGAAATATGAGAGGTTGAGTCTTGCCAGTTCAAACATAAAACAGGTAGATTGTTTTGGTCAGACATGACTAGTTTAACTGCTAAAGTGTTAGAGACAATTCTACATTTGCAGAGATCTGTGACTTATCTCTCCTTGGTGAATCAATACAAATTAATGATAATGGTAATATTGTCAGTTAGTGTTTCATCAGTTGGCTACATAACATGTCCAAGAGAGATATTCATGATAAATGAAAGGATCATCAGACAACCAAAATACACACTTGTTGCCCTTTTTGGAAGTGTTTGCCTCCACTTATAGGAACACACTTATGTAAATGTGAAGGCACGTGGCCTGGTGGTTAGGCTGCTGCACTCATGATTGCTAGATTGTGGGTTCGATTCCTAGACTGGGTGGCACATTGTGTTCTTGAGCAAAATACTTTATTTCACATTGCACCAGTCCCCCTTTCGATCAGGTGGGATTGTTGTCCCTGCTCACCTAGCCAGTGGGGTTGTGTCATTTGAAGGCTAAAACAATGCAAAAGTACACTGTGACCAGTGATGTGTAACAACATCTGATAGCCTGATCAGTCATGTGATCAAGTGACCTATGTAAATGTATACACCTATGATGATGATGCCGGTATTGGTTTTCTTGTGATCATTGCTTTTTCTATTTTTGATATTTGGTGAGGTAGACCCAGGAAGATATGGGATAAGGTGGTGAAGCATGATCTTCGAATGTTGGGCCTCACAGAGGCAATGACAAGTGACTGAGACCTTTGGCAATATGTCATGCTTGAGAAGACTCATCAAGCCAACTGAAATTGTAGTTGTGGCTGATGCTGGTGTCCCGTAACTGGCACCCATGCCAGTGGCACATAATAGCACCTGTGTTGGTGACATGTAACTGGCACCCGTGGTGGTGTCACATAACTGGCACCCATGCCAGTGACATGAAAAAAGCACCCATTACACTCTTGGAGTGGTTGGCATTAAGAAAGGGCATCCAGCCGTAGAAGCCATGCCAAATCAGACTGGAACTTGGTGCAGCTCTCTGGCTTACCAGTTCCAGTCAAACCACCTAACCCATGCTGGCATGGAAAGCAGATGCTAAATGATGATGATGATGGTGATGGTGATGGTGATGGTGATGGTGGTGATGATGATGATGATGATGATGATGAGGAGGATGATGTGGTTTGTGCTTTCCCTCTTATCATTTTAACCTTTGTAACTCTGAATTCTGCTCCATATTGGCATTCATCTCCTCTTTCAGGTCACTCTGATGAAATGACTGCTGCTGCTGCTGCTGCAGATCTTGTCGCTGCTGCTGCTGCTGTTGTTGTTGTTGTTGTTGTTGTCGTCGGTGTTGTTGTTGTTGTTGCTGCTGCTGCTGGTACTCTTGTTGTTGGTGCTGCTCTTTGAGACCAATCTCATGGACCCTACTCTTTGACTTGACATTCTCCTCCTCCTTCTGCTCCTTACAATCATCTTCAACACCAATTTTCAAGGCAGTTTCTTCCACAGCTTCCCCGGATTGCTTGGAAGCTGACAAAACAAGAGAATAACATTGTTGTTGATGTTGCTACATTTTTCTTTTTTTTGTACATTTATTCATATCTTCAAATATAGACGTTTTCTTAATTTTTTTTTCCCAGCCTTTTGATGAGGACTAAATAAGTTATGCCTTTGATCTTTCCAAGCCCTTCTCCTAATTGATAAGAGTGATGTGACTGATGTTCAGGTAAAACTCTTTCGACTAACACTGCTGGTCAATCAGTCATTTCCCCTGCTTATTGCTCCATTCATCTAATTAAAGAAATATACATACACGTGGAACCTAAAAAGACACAAAAATGTAAGCCTATAGACTTAACAAACATTTTTCCTTTTTTCCTTCTTTTTTTCCCTTTTCTCCTATCTATATTCCTCCAATAAACTCTAAATCATTCTGACAATGTTTGTTAAATGGAACAAGATAAATGCAAACTTACTTCGAAATAACAAACTGAAACAGCTGTAAATGTTCTGGAACTACAATTAACCTATGACCTTTTAATACCAATGATCAGCTTCTAATTGTTAATTGTTGCTCCATTTCTTTCTTATCTATATACATACATATATATATATATATATATATATATATATATATATATGTATGTATGTATATACACACACACATACACATAAATACACATACATACATACTATATCACTTCCATGATGAATTTCCAGACATTAAAGGTGGACTATATATAGATGATGCACTATTTTTGATTAATAGTCAATACAACAGAATAACAAACCTATATATGAAAAAATTCCATAACTTTAAAAAAGATTTGGTATATCTATCTCTATAGAAAATTAACATGATTCAGTTAATTACCTGGATGTTAATCTGAACCTTGTTACTGGCCTATACAGTCCATATCATAAACCCAACAATAATTTGAAATATATCAACTTTCATAGTAACCATCCTAAAGTGATCACAAGAACTTTGGTTAATAATATTTCATGACGTGTTTCTTATTTATCCTCTAATAAGGAAATCTTAATAATAATGCCAAATATTATAATAAAGCCCTGAAAAAAGCAGAATATTTGAATAAAATAATATATTGTAATAAGAATGGGAACTGCAATAAATCTTATTATAATAATGAAAAATTGGTTGACAACGAAGTGAGTGGATATAATAGTAGAAATGTATCCAATTTATTCCTAAGTAGCAATGATATGATTAACAATAGTGATAATATTAATAGGAACAAGCATAGTAAATATATCCTGTATAAAAATAGATATATAAATAGACTTAAGTCTAAGGATAATAAGTATACGCCATATGCCAACCCAGATACACCTAATAATGTTAACTACAATAAAGATAATTATATTTGGTTTATCATTCCTTAAGTACGGCAAATAAAGACGAATTTGGTCAAGCTTTTTTACAGATCTATATCTAAGCACTTTAATAAAGAACATAAATATAATAAAATAATTAATAATAAAAGGATTAGAATAGGTTTTTCAGAATCTAAAAATTTGTTTAGAAGTATGACTTCCTTTAATAATGGATTAGACAATTTTTACAATAATAGAAATAAGTAATACTAAGAGTTCTTATATATTATCAATATAATAGTTTATTATCATTTATATTTTTTTTACATGTTTTATTACAGTCTCTAGATTAAGTAAGATCCTGATACTTAATTTATATGCCTATGTATTGTTGTTGTATGTTATTATAATAGCCAAAGATTGTCTTCAACCTAAACAAGTTTGGGTTAATATTATTTGAGTTATATAGAAATATATATCAATAGTTTAGATTCTATTTACTTAATTATTTTGTCTGTTATAATTTTGTTATATTTTCATTGTAATTGTAATTGTAGCTGAAACGTTAACGCTCATGCTCATAATACATAGCCATTTGAATTAATTTTTTTACCATCCAGCCATCCTCTCACATGGAATTTCGTCCGTCTGTAAACGATAGCTCTGATGAGACATATATAAGTGAATTGAATTGTTTATAAATTAAATAATGTTGAAACAAATTGTTGGCTCTTTTGGTTTTTTTAAAGTTTTTTATATATGTATTATATTCATAGTATATTATAATATGAATAAATTATTGGATTGTCAATTGTATCTCTCTATTTAATTTATTGTTCATATATGCATATATATATATATATATATATATATAAACACACACACATACATATCAGGTCATTAAGAATGAAATGTCCAATTTTGAACTGAAAGTTTATTTTACTTTATCTCAACAAAAAGCAATGCAGTTAATCAAAGTATGCACCTAAATGATCGACACAATTTTGCTATTTTATCGGTAGCTTATTTATGCCAGTTGCAAAGAATTCTGGAGAGCAAGAGGTGATGAAATCATGAAAGGCTGTTTTTGCCTCTTCAGATTTGAAGTGCGTGCGTGACAGAAACTAGGTAGAGAAGAACTGTCAGATAGATTGTAATACACTATAATATGCTGATTCTGCCTGAAAATTACATTAAGGGTACAAAGTTTCTGTAGGATATCTGACCACTTACATATTAATTCAAGGAACAAGTAATTTATTTGAATGAACAATGAATATGCTTGTCGAAACTGATGGAGTTTCATTACTTTATGAATGAGAAAAAGTATATAAAACTCTACAAACAGACCTTGTGTTTGCTCTTGATATTTCTCCCTTAAGTATTTCAGTATTTCTTCAACTCCTTGCTCTACAATATGTTCTGGGGGCATCTCCAAGGGATTGTCTCTGACATTAAGTCCATGCAATGTATGGACATAACCTATTGAAATACAAGGTAAAATAAATATTATTTATATACATACATATACATGCTGATAGCTTGATAATAATGGTGAAACTGAGAAAAACTAATTAATGTTCATAAAGAACTTTGAAAGAAATTTAGCCCAGATAAAGGACTATTATAAGGAGGCTCATGATCATAAGGTTTTATTTTCCTTTCCTGGACTGGATGGCTTGTGTCTTTCAGAAAGATATTTTGTGTTGTTCCAGTCTACTGAGCAAAAAATTAATACTATTCAAGTACTGGTGCAGCCTTCTCTACATCTGGTTGATGTTCCACTGGGTCAAAATGTGTGAGAGTTGAGAGACAATCTTTGTCAGCTCATGACTACAGTTAGTGAAGGTATGGTACATGTGATCAAGTCATACTCATCCTAACAGTTGCACTTGCCTGGAGGTAGTAGAGCTTTCAGCTTAGTGTAAACAGATACAGGTACAGTATATATATATATATATATATATATATATATATATATATATATACGGTGGTTGTCTACTCCTTACCCAGAGTTTGACCACCTCCTGCACCTACACCTTAGCCCTTTCATGGCGTCTGATGTGGCTTTTTAAACCAGACAATGTTTTGAAAAAACACCCACACGGATTGCACCTCTGATTTGTACTACCAATACCTGCAAGTAAGTTCTGCTCATTGTGGATCCTAACATGTCTTTTAAGACCCCCATTGGATTTTCAAGCCCTCTGGCACTCACCACATTCAAACGTGAGCACAGACATATAATCAGAATAGCTGGTTGAAGTTTGTTTTACACACACACACACACATACTTACCTAACTCTATTGGTAGTTCTATTATGTTGTTACCTTCCAGCAGTAGACAATGCAAGCTGTAACACTTGTCAATATCTCGACCAGGGAGTGAAGTGAGGTTGTTGTAGCGAAGGTCAAGCCACTGTAGTGCTGGGAAGTGATTGAAGAAATGGTCTGGCAGCTGGCAGAGTTTGTTATTCGCCAAGTACAAGTGCTGGGGAATAGAAAAATGAAAAAAAAAGTGTTATTTTTTTTTATATATATTTTACTTAATTCAGTCATTAGACTGTGGCCATGCTGAGGCCTTGAATTTTTGTCAAACAAATCAACCCCAGTACCTAATTTATTAAGCATAGTACTTATTCTGTTGATCTCTTTTGCTGAACCACTAAGTTAAGGGGACGCAAACACACCAACACAAGGTGTCAAGTGGTGGGGTTGACAAACACAGATACAAAGACACACACATATATGTGTGTATGTATATATATATATATATATATATATATATATATATATATATATATATACAGGCACACACAAATGATATGCTGTAAAACTAAGCACTTTATGGATGTGAAACCCAGGGTAATCCCATAGACCGGCCTTATCTGACTTTATCTAAATATATATATATATATATATATATATATATATATACACACAACAGGCCTCTTTCAGTTTCCATCTACCAAATCCACTCACAAGGCTTTGGTTGGCCTGGAGCTATAGTAGAAGACACTTGCCCAAGCTGCCATGCATTGGGAATTACGTGATTAGGAAGCAAGCTTCTTACCACACAGCACAGTCAGCATTTTCTCATTAATTATATAAGGTACCATATATCATCATCACCACTCTAATGCCCATTGTTGTTGTTTATATTTCATAACCTCAAGTCCAGTATGGCTATAGCCAAATGTATTCTAGCCATGATCATCTTGTTTTTTGCTTCAGACCTAGCGTACCCTGAACTATAACATTCAATGTATCTCTTTTTGAATCTGGTATACTGTGGTTAGAAGGAGATTTGGCTGCTACTTCTAACAGATTGAGCAACCATGTAGAAGCTTTTCTACTGGCACATTGCAAGCTACCATTAATAGAGCGTTGGGTGATAGAATATAGCACAGTGTAGTAAATTTCTTTAAATTGTACCACAGTATGCTACATCACAATATACCACATCATATCACTCCACATCATTATACTAATGAGGAAATTCCTAATATTTTCACAATTATACATTATATACTGCAGCCTTTTAAAATTATGAACACAGCTCGCAAACCTCAATTTTTGTCTTTGTAGAAACCCTGGAATCTGCAGACCGCAGGCTAGGATCTCCAGCTCAGTCACTTGACTTGCTAGAAAGAACAGCTAAATCTCCTTCATTTCACACATTACTATCTAAAAAAGTACTGCTAAATATATAACAGCAATGTACTGCTAAATATATAACAGCATAAAGACAAAGCAAAAATGTGGGATGTCCATAGGTGGAATGTCTATGAATCATAAGTGTGTTTCATCAAGATTGAGTTGACATAAACAACAACATCACATTCACATGCTGTATAAATACATAAGCCAAAACAGGAACCTTTATGCAATCACTTATAAAAAAACAAAATCCTCCAAAAGCAATCAGTTACATAGTTTGACAGAAGTAGTATGCAAGTAGTAGGTGTAGACATCTGTGTGAGTTTAAAACTGTGTTCCTGCACTAATCACTACACTGGGGCAATGCCCCTTCCTCTACACCCAGGAAGTAAAAAGAAAAGTTCTGTTCTATCACTTCTAGTTGTCAATTACACCACTTTGTTGACCAGCTCTGCATCAATCCAATTCAAGTAGACAGATATTATATCAATGTCATTCCAGTCATGACCTAACAAAAGTCTTTGTAGGGGTATATAGAACTTATATTATTTGATAGTATTTTTCATGGGAAGCTGGAACTATGTGGATTAAAAAAGAGGCAAACTGCCATGCTTACTTAAATTGAGATGGTTTTATTTTAGGAAAAACTTATCTGCATAAATCTTTGAAATCAAGAGATTGCAAAGAAAAATCAGTTTTATGGATGTCGGCTCATCACATGCATATACATACATTTAGGGTTTCAGGACTGATCACCAATCCTTTCTTGGTCCTTCAACTCCTGCTGAAGCCATAGGTGAGCTGTCATGTCATACAGCAGGTCTTGAGTACTTTAAACCTAGAGGAGCACATCCCTCCCTAGACCTAAACACAGTCAATAATCTCTTCAAGAGAAAAAGTGTAAAAGTGAGAGAGGAAAAATTGACCCCAGTACTGGACTAATACTTTAATCTTCTTCTCCCTACTTTCTTATACCTACAATCATATAAACTACAACAGCGAGGAGCCTCTGTGTGGTGGCTCATTTAGCTAGAAATTGCAGATAAATCTTCCTCATGGCACTGAAAATCAAAGTAAAAATTGGAAAATGAAAAAAACACGTTGAACAATGGTGTTTTTTGATAAACTGAAGGATAAAGGACATGGAATGGTCATGACTAGAATGGTTTTCATCATTGATCAGTTCTATCAACATCAAAAACATATAACAAAAGCAAAGCTAACAAAATGAAAGTAAATTTAAGTCAACACACCACAAGGTTGTTTAGAGACATCACACTGTTAGGAATATTGGTCAGCATTTTGGAGCTGAGATCAAGTAAAGTCAGATGGCTTGAGAAAACCTCTTCATTAAACATATCTCCATTTTCTGGCTCTGTATATGGGACATTGTTTCCAAAGTTTGGGGGCCCATCAAAACTTTTTATGGAATCAATCCCAGCTGAATTCCTGACAGTACCATTTTTTCCAGGCATCACATTGAACAAATGGTGACTGGTGACAGGTCTCACTTCATCGTTTTGCGTGTGGTTGCTACGAGGGACATCTTTTTCATTGGCCAGGGTAAGTGGTGGCAGGTCAGAGTTCATGAGGTTACTATTTGAGTCTTTCATCACATGTAGTGGCAAGCAACACACTGAAATGGTCAATGAATTTTCCAATGCATGTGTGTGTGTGAAAGATTGTATGTGCAGTGACACTGAGCGAAATGTGTGTGTGTGTGTGTGTGTGTGTGTCTGTGTTTGTGTATGTGTGTGTGCGTGCGTGCACACGTGAGTACAACTGTATATATATGTATGTATCGCTAGCTATATCTATCTGTTGATCTATTTAAGATAAAATTCATGTGTGTTTATTTATGTATGTTTGAAAATTGTGTGCATATTTATGATTATGTAAGATTGTATAAAAATTTGTAAAATAATGTAACTGTATACGCATATAAGCGTATGTATACGTGTATAAATGTTATGTCTGCGCAAGTGAAGATATATGTGCTAATACAAGTGTGTATGTTTACAGTATTGTATCAACATGTATGCGTTTGTATTTATATATGTGAAGGTAGCCATAAATATGTGTATAGAAAACACACAGTTATCGGAGGAGTGCGTTTGGGTAGTATACTGTTATATTCAAATGCTGATGTTTTACTAGCATACACATAGAAACATATATGCATGTATTATGTATATATATATATATATATATATATATATATATATATATATATATATATATATATATATATATATATATGTTGAAGAGCGTAGCTCGAAACGTCAAAGACTTTCCGTATTCCTGAGCGTCATACTAATATATACTTTTGTTATTTACACCACCTGTCCTCGTCTGTTGTTATTATTTGTATATTCTCCCATATATATATATATATATATATATATATATGTATATACGTAAGCAGACTTATCTATTCACGTGTATATATATGTGTGTGTATTAAGTGTATATATATGCATGTAAACATAGGTGAAAGTTTACACTAATTAAGTGAAGAGCTGTGTCCACCATGATGTTTGTCTTGTTACTTCCGCCCTGTTGTCATGGTGACGTAATCATATGACCAGTTAAAAGTCGTCCCCAAAAGAACGCTGACAACGAGGCTCTCTTGCAGCCGATGAGAGTGTGTAAGTGGTCCCAAAATGATGCTAGAAATAGCAACCAAATTATTCATTAATAGTACACAGGCGAATTGGCAGAATGAGTAGAGCGATGGAAAATATGCTTCGCAATAGTTAGTTATGGTCTATTACATTCAAATTCCACTGAAGTTAACTTTGGCTTTCGTTCTTCCGCGCCTCGATAAAGTACCAGTCATTGTCTCGTAATTCCTTTCCAATCTAATATTTTGCTCTCTTCCTCTTATCTCCCACCCGACCTTCCATCTATACTCACCCTTATAATGTGGGATATCCCTAAACCTTCCAGTACAACCCACACTGTTACCTTTTCTTTTCTTCCCCACTTTTCTCAGTAAACCCTAACTCTAAACCTTTCCATTTCTCGTTCTCTGCTATACCCTGTCCGCTCTGTATGTCATTGTTCAGTTTTATCGAAACGCGGAAGAACGACAATCAAAGCTAACTTCAGTGGAATTTGAATGTAAATGACCGTAACTAAATACTGCGAAGCATATTTTCCGCCGCTCTATTCATTCGGCCAATTCGCCTAAGTACGATTAATAAATAATTTGGTTGCTATTTCTAGCATCATGTATGTATGTGTGTGTGTGTGTATAGATGGATCTAGTCTTTCTTATTCGCAAAATGAGCCCCGCTTAATCTTGTTCAAATTGCTTTCAATTGTGATGTATCGATGCAACTCTGAATTTTGATTACGATCAACCAATTATTTTATCTCGTAAATTAAAGAATCTGATGTTATTTGGAATTAAAGTTGGGAAATTTGGGTAATTTTAGCCAATCATATGTAATGTAAGTTGAACCGATTGAAAGTATTTAAGCAGAGGACAAAAACCATCTCCCTCTCCGGGTGTTTAAATGTACATTTAAATAATGTAAGGAAGATAACTCCAATTAAATTTATCAATTTTTTTTTCCATGACATCCAATGTAAATTCGACGGAATTTGGTCGTTAAAATCAACTGATAAAAGTTACAGACATGTTTGGATTTTATGAATATCAACGAAATTCCGGCTCTTTATGCTCTGAGTTCAAATCTCGCTAAGGTCAATTTTGTCTTTCATCCCTCCGGAGCCATTAAAATAAATTTAAATCGACTAACCCTATTATTTCAAAATTATTAGCCTTGTGCCTGAAGCAGAAACCAAGGCTGGTGGAATGGCTGAATCATTAATGCATTGGCAAAATGCCTCGTGGTATTTCTTTATTCATTCTGAGTCCAAATCCCACCATTGCTTTTATTTTATCAAGATCTTCCAAAAAAAAAAAAAAAAATTGCTGGCCTTGTACCTAAATCAAAAGCCATTATAAATATCAACAATCAGGGTGATGGACAAAATGTCTTGCGGTAGGCATTTGTTCCGAATCTTGACATTCTAAGTTCAAATAGCGCCAAGGTCAACTTTGCTTTTTATCCATCGAGGTTTTATTGATGAATAAAGATACCAGTCAAGTACTGTGATCGTTTTAATCGCTGACCTTCTGTCTAAATTAGAAATTCTTAAGAATATCGGCAATATGACTGGAAAGTAGGGGAGTACCCCGCGAGTACGTAGATGACTAAAACAAAGTAGTTATCTCCCTTGCTTGTTTTATTTCAAGCTGTGGTTCTCGAACATTTTTAGACAATGGTCCCCCTTGATTCCCATTTTATTCTACTCAACCTCCATTGATTGTATATATATATAAAAAAAAGGTCTTACTGTGTTTTTATACAAAATATTTCATATATTGTAAAATTATGACCACTTTATGGCACATAAATTTTAACAAAATATTAGGATCTTTACCCTTTGGCCGGCACATTCAAAAAATAATTTTTTGTAACTAAACACTTTCAAATTTCGTATACTGGTAGAATGTGCTATATAAAACGTCATTTACTCTTGACGTTTTTAAGAGAATTATCTATTTTCGAAGTTATTTGGTGTTAAAGTTGTATTTCGGTAATTTCAACCAGTCAATGACGTCTATTGAGGTGAAAACAATTACTGCTGTTGTTTGTCAACAACACGTTCCGGCGGTGTATATTTAGTTTGTCACTGTTATTTCTGACATATTACCCTTTGGCCGCCAGATTTTAAAAATAATTGTCACTGTTATTTATGACATATTTCATTTGAGATACACATGTGTATAATTTAATCGTTCCAGTTATTGTTTATTTTGTTTTTTTCCATTTTTTCAGTTTATTTTGTTTGGGAAACTATTTTCGTTCACTTTTTGCTTGTCATTTGAACTGGGTTCAGTCCACAGCTGCATTGTGTCTCATCCCCAGTTCTTCTACGGTTGTGGGTAACCACAAGCTATCTTTCTTTTCCAGCTTGTTTACATACTGCATAACAGTTTGCTTCCGCAGTGATCGCTTCAAACAAGCATACTAGAAAAAAAATAATAATAATAATAAGTCTATTGGTTTCGCTTCCTGAGAAAGACTGTGGGTAGACCCTGTCTCCTCAGAAAAATTGTTAATAAAAATATTTTTAAAGTTTTTACTCCATTCTGGTGTAAATCATCCTGTTGCCGCTTTCAGTTTCTTCAGAATCGCTGCTTTCGGTTTCGGATACAGAAATATCCGATTCATTTTCGTTCACCATGTGTTTTTGTACCTCTTTCATTCTTTTAAATATATTTGTGTAGGAATTGCCAATTTCTTCTTTGTGCCCTTATTTACAATTATTAGTGCAGCTTTTTTTCCCCTTTTTCTTTTTACTATGCTTCTCTGCCTGTACTGCTGTCGAGGTTGATAAATTAAGTAGATATTTCAAAATTATGATGCTATGATGCTAGGTATTTCCATTATTTTGTCCAACCCCTGTATATGAAGAGTACACATGTCTGGAGTGCTCAACCACATGCATGCTAATTTCAGAAGCAGGTTGTTATGTTGATCAGATCAACTGGAATTGTCACCACATATTTGATGATAGTAGATGTGTGTGGTGTAACAAGGGAACTGAAGAAAAGGAGTTTCAATGAGAGAGTTTGGAATTGGAAAGAATACAGGTACTAAACACACAGGCTCAAAAACAGGGGTTACATGGTGTGCAAACACACCCACTAAAATTTGAGGTGGGGCAGTGAAAATGCTATGAAGATCCTCCTGGAGAACTGGGTCTGCACCCACGAAGCTTATTTTGTTCCCGCACTGATGACTAAATGTAGGTTTCCAGAGAATGAATGACAGGAAAATTCTGAAAAATTATTTGAGACCCTTTTGGAAAGTAGTCAACTGGCTTGCCATAATGTGATATATGAAGAACACAGGGGGTTTCATTTGCCTACCTGATGGTCATTTTTTTGTTGCAAAAGTGGGGAAACTAATTGCTGGTGGTGGTGACAATGGTGGTGTTGGAAGATTTCAACTAATGTCAAATACATCGGCAGCTGTAAGTTGCCGTTCCAGTTAACTCAAATCTTGAATAGCATTGGTTCAAGCACAAACCTTTTAGCATCACATAACCCATCCATGTCCACTCCTGTAGATATTTGGGACATTTATGATTAACAGAAGATAATCTACGGTATCTTTCTGTTGTTGTTTAAATCCAGGTCTGCCTTGTGACCAAAAGTGCACCAACCATGATCAGCCTGTCTTCTATTCACTGTATCTAAAGATACATTATCCAATATATCATTTATATTTCATGGAGTTAAGTTGGATTTGGCTGCTATTTAAGTTATACTGATAGACCATATTCATGCTCCTTTGTTGATTTGGTCTCTCTGTTGTTGCTGAAACAATTAACAGTAAGATATTACTGGTTTGTTATATCAATTAAATTTTTAAAAAAACAGAATTCTAGAAGATTGGTGGTGATGTATGTCAGCAAGACTTGTTTTTGGAGAAAGTGACAGAAAGTGTACAGTAAAATAGCTGTGGTGAATGGAATATCCAATGTTTTAAAGTCCTTCTTCAGAGTAGAGATGACAAGAGGGAAATAAAAAGAAAGACAGCAGTTTTCCATCCTCTATGTTTAAGCAACTGGCTGCAACTGATGGGGAATACAAAACACTGTGAACTTGCATGCATGCACAGGAAATCGCAGGAGAGGAAAACTGAGTGGAAGAAGGAGAAGGAAAGAGAAATGAAAAGAGAAGTTTGTGAGGGTAAGGTGGAGGAAAATACTTTCATCTTAAAAATAGAAATGAAAAAGTAACTCTGACTCTTGACCCATGAAATCATTATTTAGTACTTTTAAAATTCAAATACATAAATCTAAATACGGAAATAAAAGCTTCCTATAATACTTGATGAAATATCAGGTTATTATTAGATACTACATCATTTTCTCCTGTCTCACCTGGTTTTGAATATTCAGTGTTTTTACACTGAATCTCAGAGCCAATGAGTGCCTAAACAAAACACATACAGTATGTATGCTGACAATGATGATGTTTACATTATTAGAGTTGATTATAATTAAAAATTTTATCATCATATTCATCATCATTTACCATCTATTTCTCATGCTGGCATGGTTGGACGGTTTGACAGGAGCTGGCAGGGCCAGGAACCACACCATGTTCCATAGTCTCTTTTGACAAAGTTTCTACAGCGGGATGCCCTTCCTAATGCCAACCACTTTACAGAGTATACTGGGTGCTTTTTACATGGTACCAACACCAAAGCTTTTACATAGCACCAACTATATATATTAGCGAGAGAGAGAAAGAGAGGTATGTATATGTGTGTATGTCAGTATCTGTTTGTTCTTGACACTGCATATTGTAACCATCCAGCCACAGAGGAAAAAAATACCTTACTTGAAAATAGGTGAAGATTAGCAACAGGAAAGGCATCTGGTCATAGAAAATTTGCCTCAACAAATTCCATCAAACCTATTCAAGAACTGAAAAGCAGATGCTAAAATGATGTTACAGTTTGATCACAAATTGGCTACTATTTCTAGCAGGTCAAACAATAACATAGAGTCTCCCTTCTTCGTTGGTGTGTATTACATATTGTTTAATCTTATAAGCTTGTACTGTGAAATGTTTATTCCAAAGATATATCTTAACCTCTGTGACTGCAATGATAAAACAGTTTTTAAACCAATGGTTATTCAGTATAAATGTTGACCTTTTAGAAATTCTAAAGGTATCAAGTAACAGTGATTCAGCATTTTTATGATATAATTCATATAATCTTATGAATGTGAGTGTATACAAGTGTATATAAATGTTTATGTGTATATAGTACTTTTTTTATTATTAGTCAATTGGTTAAATATCCAAGTAACCAATTTGTTGTGTTTTTACTTGTCAAAGCTCTTTCATTGTTACTTGCAACCTTTTCGATAACTATTGATTCAGACCATTAGAGAGGTTGGGTGTGTCTGCTTGAGATTTGTCATGTGCGTGTGTGTGGCAGCATGTGTGTGTGCTTGTGTATGTACTTACATATGTATGTGTGCATGTATGGATGTATTCTGCATATTCATGTGTTTGTATTTGTGCATGCTTGTTTCTTTGTGTATGTATGTATGTGTATGTATCTCTGCTTCCTTCTGTGTGCATGTTTGAATGTGTCTATGCATGTAAGTTTGAGTGAGGATGCACGTGTCTGTTGTGTATGCATGTGTCTTTGTGTGTATGCATGTGTGTGTGTGTGTATATGGTCATGTGTTTCTGTCTCTTTGTGTGTGTGTGTGTGCGTGCTTGTCTGTATTACCTACATATCTCTCTATCTCTCTCTATATATACCTATCTACCTACTTACTTATCTACTTATTAGCTTGTCTTTTTTTCTTGCCTATCTGCCTACCTACATAATTAAGTAAGTAACTAACAATCTATATAACTGACCTAACCACCTAAAACCTATCTACTTACCTATCTACCTACCTATTTACCTACTTGACTGCTGACTTATGAATGTACCTATGTATGTATACTCTGTGAATGGTATCTGTGGCATTGGGGTATCTCTACCTTGTACATGTATTTTTTATTTAGTATAGGTAACGTTTCATTTATGTGGACATATTCTTGTATCTGTCTAAGTGTTGGATCCTTTAGGTGCTTGGACAAAATGTGGATGTTAGTTCATCCCAGTGTGCCACCATATTGGTCATTAGCATGTTGATAGAGTATGGAGGACTGTTTCTTGTCATACTCTCTCCAGTGCTTGTTTAGTCTTTCTGCTATACTTCTAGAGGTCTCCTCAATGTATTTCATATTTCTGTCCTTACAAACTTCTATACACCTTATGCTGTAGACTACATTTCTACATTTACAGTTAATACCAGAGCTTATCTTATGTACTTCAGTTCTCATTAGTCCATGTGGTGTTTTCGAAGGGGTACATCCTACATAATTGTAATCTGAAGGAGCTCCTTGGCTTCTCAACGAACCTAATGTTGAGTTTGGTGTCCTTCAGAGCTTTCTTAAATTTATGGGCTAATTTCTCATGGGGTGTGGCCTCTACAATCATCAGTCCTTGATATTTATCAGCCTTGTACTATGTGTTCACTCTGTATACTATTCCAGTCTTTACCTCTGTATCTAGGTCAGATACCACTGACGTCATTACATATGATGTTATCTAATTTCTTTCTAGTTCCCCAGTATACACAAATCCTATATTTCTGGTCATATCCAGAGAATTGCATGTGGTTCATGAAGTTCTGTATGTGCTTCCTTGTTTCATTGGGTTCACATAGGAGGGACATATTATTCATTATCCTAACTAAATCTGCTATCAGTATGTTAATTTTCATATTGTGTGACAAGGCTGAGTCCTTGTGAACAACGTATTTAGAAGCTATGGGTTTCATGTATTAGGAGTGGAGGAGTTGTACACTGTTGTTTGCAGTTTTTAACCAAAGTTCAGTATCAAGGACTGGGAGTCTATTATGTGTGTTAATTATATTAGCATAATGACTCTCCATAGACACAACAAAATTGTCATTTGCATGTTCATCAAACTTATGAATATATATATATATATATATCAATACACAGTGGGATTCTTTCAGTTTCCTTCTACCAAATCCACTCACAAGGTGCGGGTGCTGTGCAGTGAGACTGGACCCAAAACCATACGGTTAAGAAGCTTGCTTTTTAAAAAAAACCTGTGAGAATGTGGAAGAAATACTCAACCAACGTGTTTCAATTAATTTTTGAAATAATTTGGTGGGATTAAATAAAATAACTAAATGAATTTTTTTTATAAAACCCCAGTGTTTGGGACATTACAAAAGGTTCTTACATAAAACAATGATAAGTTTTAATTTAAATATGATCATTTTTGAAATAAGGGGATCTTTTTTTATTATAGATCTAGAGAGCAGTCTCAAGAAGGTTGGTATAAAAGGGTCAAAAGGATTTTAATCATCATAACCTGGGTTCTTTGAGAAGAATAGAAAGAGATAGATCTGAATGCTTGCAACAGAATGAACATGACTAAAAGTCTCCAATTACCAACAAATGGTAGTGGCAGTGGTGGTAGCATTAATCTATTAAGCTTACTACCCATAAGTCTGAGTGAACGTGTGTCAGGTGTATGACATTCTAAAAAGAAGAGTTAATCAATCAGATAGATGCCTTCCTACTTGTGATCTTGTGAATGTGATGCCAGGAATCAAAGACGATACATGATTCCAAATACAAGGCTAGTTGTTTTGTAACAGTATACATTTGGCCCTATGTAAGGAACTTGATGTTACTTTTTCTTTTATCTGTTTCAGTCATTAGACTGTGGCCATGCTGGTGCATTGCCTTGAAGAACTTTCAGTTGAAAGAATCAATCCCAGTACTTCTTTTTTTTTAAGCTTGGTACTTATTCTATCAGTCACTTTTTGCCAAACAGCTAAGTTACAAGGATGTAAACAAACTAACACTGATTGTCAAGCAGTGGTGGGAGATGGGACAAACACAGACATAAAGACACACATTGATATGTATGTAATGTATATATATATGTGTATATATATATGGGTATGTATGTGTGTGTGTATATATATATATATATATATATATATATATATATATACACACACACATACATACATATATATATATATATACACACACACATACATACATATATATATATATATACACACACACATACATACATATATATATATATATACACACACACATACATACATATATATATATATATATATATATATATATGACAGGTTTCTTTCAGTTGCCATCTACCAAATCCACTCACAAGGCTTCAGTTGGCCTGAGGCTACAGTAGAATATGCGTACTCAAGGTGCCATGCAGTGGACTGAACCCAGAACCATGAGGATGGGAAGAAAGCTTTTTACCACACAGCCACTTTACTGATTTTTTTTTATATTAGATAATTTGAAACAAATGATATTAATCCTTTTGCTACCATATTTATGGTGTGGTAATGATAACTCCCAATCAACAGGCCCCCTGTTTGGAGATAGGGGAGTGACCTGTAGATATACAGGTTAGCTGCAAATACTCAGTAAGCAGTCATCACCATCATTGTCATTTAACGTCCTCCTTCCATGCTGGCATGGGTTGGACAGTTTGACAGGAGCTGGCCAGGCAGAAGATTACATCCTAGGCAAGGTCAGTTTTGGCATGGCTTTTATAACTGGATGTCCTTTCAAATGCCAACTACTTTACGGTGTGAAGTGGGTGATTTTTTAAGTGGCAAAAACACTGGCAGGGTCGCCAAGTAATTTTGCAAGACAAGGAATCTTTGGGAGGGAAAGGGGCATTGGAGGAGGTGATCTTGTGTTAGATGATGAAAGGGTAAGGTGTGACAGAGAGATAGAAACAGGTGTCTTACCGTATAGAAGGTACATGGTTACTCAGCTAGAGAGAGAGTGGTGAAAAAGAGTGAAAAAGAAAGAGAGAAAATCTTGGGTTACTCTTTGGCAAGATATAGCACCTGTTAGCACCCAGCCAAAGTCAAAGTGAAATCCTGAAGCCTTGAAAAGAGCTGAAATTCCATCATTGGAAAGTGGGATAGTAGTAAAGAATGGAATGCAAGAGTTGGCAAATGCACATAAAATATGTGCTGAGTGGGAATTTCTAGAGTGTCAAAGTTCTGGTAAGGAAGAATTTGACAGAGTGTTGTGTAGGGTCTAAGATGAACACAATATGGGGTATAAGAGTAGGAGAGACAAAACAGACACTGAAGTGTGGTGTGGTTTTCTGCCTGGCCAGCTCCTGTCAAACCTTCCAGCCCATGCCAGCATAGAAGGCGGACATTAGATGATGATGAGGAAAGACATTCAAAGATGTCTGAGCAAGCTTGACCAGATAATGATAATGTTACCGTTACCATATTTGTCAAAATGAACCACCTTTGTTTCAATTAATTTTGAAAATAATGAAGAATTTAGTCAAATTACTTTGTCATTATTAAGTGAGTTGGCAGAATTGTTAGCACACTGGGCAAAATGCTTAGTGGTATTTTGTCCATCATTACATTTTGAGTTCAAATTTCATCGAGGTCAAATTTGCCTTTCATCCTTTCGGGGGTCAATAAAATAAGTACCAGACGAACACTGGGGTTGATAGAATTAACTTAACCCCTCTCCCAAAATTACTGGCCTTATACCAAAATTAGAAACAGTCATGAAGCTGGTGCTTGGAATATAAATTAATATGAAATTTTGATGGAAGTTTTTAATTTTGATCACTTTGAAACAAAGAATTTGTATCATAGAACCAAAGGTGGTGTCAGGTCTGCTAGTATCAAAAGTTTAATGGTGTTCATGTTTTGCTTACATCATTCCAAGTGTAGCACATAAACCATGTGCTGAGTGGGAATTTCCAGAGAGTCAAAATCCTGATAAGGAAGAATTTGATAGAGTGTGTAGTGTAGAGTTTAAGATGAACACAATATGGGGTATGACTACTAGAGACAAGTGGATTGGGAGTACCTGAGAGGAGGCAGTACAGTACCAGATAGTTCTGTGAAACAGAAACCATTGTAGTAGCAACAGAAAAGGGAGAGAGGATACAGCACATCAGTGGATCAGAAGGTTGAAGTATTTTGGTAAGCAACGACGATAAATGTTTGTTTATTGGCCGGACATGTTAAACTTATAAACAAGCTAATGAGAAACCCTCTACAAGGTTATCCGACCTACTAGAAATAACAGCAAAATTTCACTTAAATAATATAGCATCACAGTTCCAAAAAGGAGTCACATTGAAGAATACAATCCCAGGTAGACTATATCCGATGGATATTCATGATTGGAACGCCTTTGGGTCTACTTGGTCAGGACAAAGCTGGAGCTAATCAATAACAAAAGTTATTATTTTTTTTATTAATTTTTTTTTTTTTGGCGGTGTACACTGTTTACACGTGATGCTAAGAGGTTAGTAACTGTTTCTATGGTACCTTTCGTTCGATTGTTGTTTAGGACGCTGGTGTCACTTCCGTAAATTACCGGAGAATTCCGAAAACCGTCATCAACTATCAAATTCGATTGGAATTCTTATGATCATCGTTATTCTGTTAATATTATGCCTTACCCTTGGCCATTCTATCAGCAGTATCTAAGAAAAACACAAGCATGCAGCACTGAATGCCTTGAGAAGTTTAGTTACAATTATTTATGTTCTGGGTTCAAAACCCGCTGAAGTCGACCTTGCCTTGAAACCCTCCGGGGGTCTTTTATTGTAAATCGGCGGAGTTTGGAACGGTTCTCACTACTTCAGTGGGTAAAAAAAAGGTTCGTAATTAGGTGGGTGAGACATATTAAAAATATTAAAATTTTTGGGGAGAAAATGTAATTTTTTTCCGAATCCCTAAGTTCTGCTGTATGAAGCACAAGAATCTTAAAAAAAGAAGAGAGAGGGGGTGGGGAACTCTACTCAATCCCTGGCCTTTTTTTTCTTCACATGAGTCAACAAAAGCTATTGCCAAACGCCACCCGATCCAATAGTGGTGCATTGTTTTATCGACCCTTGAAGCAAGATAAAACTAACCCCAGCGGAATATGAAGTTTTAGAAGGTCATCATTTCGCTCTTTGATTAGATAGAACCACACAAAAAGCATGAAATAGCGATGCTCTCTGAGTTTCAACCTATAGAACTTGTGACTACGAACGCATTATTATTGCACAATCACGCGTGCAACGATTGATGAAGTCGAAGTCTGCAAACGATTCGTTTAAGTAACAAAGTGCACGAACCTTTGTTCACCGTTGGTTGATGATGACAAATTGAAAGAAGAAAATAATGTAAGCAATGGGGCATTATAGGAGAATAGAGTCGGAAATTATCTAATGTGCCCAAAACAGTAGTGTTTTGGAGTGTGTATGTTTTTAAGCATTGCATAAGTTTTAAATGTCCGCGATTACGATTCCTCAAAAATATACGTAACTTTTTAGAGTACAAATCTGAAAAAAAAAAACAATCTGACTAGTCTCTACGGCTACAATATTCGACATTGTAATTTTAAAAAAGAATCTTGTAATTTTAATAAAACAAAAAAAAAAAGCATTTTCATAATCATAATCTCTGTATTTTTAAAAGTGGTATCCCCTCTCATCTAACTTAAAAACAAACAAGAAAAAACTAAATAAGAGGGGATTAAAAAAAATACAAAAGGTTTATTTGTATTTATTTAATGTTTTTCTAACTCTACAGGCTTCACACAGTTCCCGTTTACTAAATCCATTTACAAGGCTTTGATCGGCCAGGTGCTACAGTAGAAAACACTCAATATACCCCGCTGTGGTATTGAACCCGAAACTGTGTAGGTTGGGGACTGAACTTCAAAATGACACTGCGCCTTGTATATGTTTCTTTCCGCTTCTTTGTCACTCACGCGACCTGTCTTCCTCTCTCCCCCCTTTCTGTTTTCCTTCTCTCACTCTTTAATAATTTTAAATCTTTGTATATGTGTATACGTGAGTGTTCTTGATATCTATACTGCTTTTTTTTTAACCTCTTCTCCCCCTAATTCCTTTGATCTAACTGTATCACGCATTATTCTACAGCTTCACTTTTCCCATTTCATCCCCTTTTCTTGTTGCTTTTATCTTTATTGTTTTTTGTTTCATTTCTCTGTCATTAACTATTAATTATTGGCCCGATTAAACTCTGCCCTTCTCTCAATCTGATCTTTCTCCCTCTCTCTCTTTCTGCAACATCCTCAACTCATTCAATTCTCCTCCTCTAGGAGAGGGATTATACACTTTTTCTTTTATTTCATTCACCCCCCCCCTCTCTCTCCCTATTTTATACGTTTTCTTTCTGCTTTCTCCCTGTCTCTCATCAACATCCTCAACTCTTTAAATTATTTCACTCCGTCTTCGCTCTTACTCTTCTTCCTCTCTCTCTACTGTACATTCTTTCTCTCTATCCATATACGTTTTCTCCCCTCTTTTTGTACTATATACGTTCTTCCCCGCTATCTGCACTATACATGTTCTCTCTCTCTCTCTGAACTGTACACATCTTCCTCTCTCACTTAACTATATTACAGCTGCCTCCTTCTCTCTTTTTGTTCCCTTCTCGTTCTTCCTCTTCCTTTCTCTCTCTATTTCAGGCCTATCCCGTTTACCTCTGTCTCATCTCCTCTGACCTCTTATATTGCAGCAGTCCCGACTGTCTAATTACACAGTGGCGACGCACACCATCGAAGCAATACTTCTGTCTATATCTTTCTCTCCAACTGCTCGCAAATGGCCTACCCATGTCCAGTCTTTCCGAACGCTTCATCATTGTTTGTGCACAGTGGCAACATATTAAATTGGAATCGACTTAAGAAAAAACCATTACAGAGTCAACAAGAAGAGGTAAAGAGAAGTCTCTTGTTTATTTTTGTTATACTTGTTTACTGTCCCAGGCCAGTCCTGAATTAACTGACCTATTGATCGAAAGTGTTTCAGTTGAAACCATCTCGACCTTTTGATTTTAATTTCGTTTAGAGTTATCTAGAAGAACTGCGATACTTCAAACTGTTCTTTCCTTTATTTTGTGATAGTATGATATTTAATTTTAGGAAGATTTGGTTGCTGTTTCTAACATTTCAACATATTGAAGAATCTTCTTTGCGTGTGCATATGCACACACACGCACACACATACGTAGACGCTTTCGAACGAGGGGGAAAAAAAACACAGTACTCAATCCACAATGTGTGTATTTATCATTATTGTATTATTTATCATTATTATAAGCTCTTTGGTTGTTATGTAACAGTGGTCCACGTGAAGATTCTATCATTATATAGTTATGATTGCTCGCGTTGCCGTTGATCAGGGAACTTAGGCTTTATCGAATAAGAAGTCGAAATTGAAAAGCTCTTTTAACAACAAAATCCATTGAACTCAATTTCATATCTCGAATCTTACTCCTCTTTTGTAATAACAAATTCATGCACGCACACACATACACGCATATATTATTTATTAATCGAAGTGTACAGTATTATATATCTATTACGGCCGATGTGACCAATCGGTTTCGCACTAAGGATTCAACGGGTTATGTAACAACCCGGTTATGTAACCCTGCGCTAGGGGATAGGGTATATACGTGTGTGTGTGTGTGTGTGTGCATTATATATATATATGGCGGAGGTAAAGAATACGCACACCACCCGTTTTGGGCGTAACCCTAATACTAAACACTGAAAAAGTGTGATGTGCGTATTCTTTACCAACGGACATTAAATGATGATGATGATATGCATATATATACCTGAAAATTGGCCTTGCCCAGATGTGGTTTGGAGGTTCTGTTTTATAGCTCGTTAATTATTTCTAGTAATCAGTACTAAATACTCATGATTTATGTATGAATTCATACGGGTTGGTCAACAAAAAGTGTACTCCATCTGGCGAGAGTAAAAATTATTGTTTTATACGATCACCTCACATGCATAAACCACGCTACTAATAGTTTCACGTACTTAGGTTTCCATTTAGGTGAAGCTAGTGTGCTTTATGCATGTGAGGTGATCGCATAAAACAATATATATATATACATATATATATATATATATATAAGTACTGTGAACGTGGTGTTCTTAGGTAATAGAATTATAAAGAAAAAGAAATAAAACTGTTTATAAAATAAGTTATTGTGTTGATTATTAGAGGGTGTCTCCATTTCTGTAATAAATTGCATCAAAGGTAAGCCCAACCCTAAAAATCATAGATTAGTCCACATGCTCATCGTTTTGTTTTCACACACATACACATACTAGCGTAACCAGTGTGTGTTTACACATACAGACACGTATCGCACATGTGTATGTATATGTTCAAGTTGAACAATGTTTTTAACTAGCTAAATAAATAAACTGTGCATTGTGAGTTCAATCTGATGTAAGGGCTTTCTTATTTCGTTTCCCTATGGAGGACACCTTATCCCTCTCTGACCAAGTCCATTTAGTTCGTCATTGTAAATGTGTTAGTGCCAGATTGTCTGGGAGAATATATTTTTCCCCCTTGCTTATCAGAAGACATTTAAATATGTCTCTGTGTCTGCTGTCTCTCTTTATTTGTAAGTCTCTCTCTCTCTCACTCTCTTTCTCTGTCTTTCTGTCAATCTTTCTGTTTGTTCTTCTGTATGTGTATTTGTCTATCACTATTCATGTTTGTCTTTCTGTCTGTATTTCTAGCTGCCTTTCTCTGTCTGTCTTTGTCTCTCTTTCTTTCTGCCTGCCTATCAGTCTTTCTATTTGTCTATGTCTGTCTATATATTTGTCTGTATGTATCTAATTTTCTGTCTGTTTGTCTATCTATCTATCTATCTATCTATCTATCTATCTATCTATCTATCTATCTATCTCTCTTTGTCTGTCTGTGCGTCAGTTTACCTGTTTATATATATATGGGGGTGGTCACTAAAAAAAAAGTCGATAGGTAAATTTTTGTTTCGGGTGTTTACAGTCCTCCCCCCCCCCCAAAAAAAAAACCGGATTTTGTGTTCAATAGTTGTGATTTCACGTATATCAGGTTATATAACTGACCACGATATGGCCTTGAATTTCTTATTGTTGGAAACTTGTCATTTTGGTACGATTTATTGGGCTAAATCGAAAGATTACCGATTTATTTATAATCTGGTGATTTGATCTTTTTTTTTTCACCTTTGTTTTTCCTTTTTTAAAGTTTCTCATCTTTGTTTCTTTTTTCTTTCTTTCTTTAAAATACCTCACCGCACTGTCTATAGTTTTTCCTTATTTCCTTCACCGCATTTTGTAAAGACTGAGTGCTAGAATGCACAAAACAAAAAAAACATACCAGTAGTAGATGATGTATATCTGTTTCTTTTAAAACCATACGCTTATGAGCCATGTTATCTTGAAACAAATATTGCAGTTGTATCAGGCTTTGAATAGTGTATCTGCATTAAGTATGATGCACAGATTGCTATTTTGAACTAATACTGCTTCTGTCACTCATAATGGTGCAGCTCTCCAGCTTGCTAGCTCTGGTCAAGCCGTCCGACCCATGCCAGCATGGACAACGGACATTAAATGATGATGATATACATATATATATATATATATATATATATATATATATATGCATATATATGTGTATATGGACATGTGTGTGTGTGAAAATTTATACTACAGGCTTTAATTACAATTGCAATATTTGTTTCCATGCTGTGGTAACAGCTGCAAGTTGTTTAGTTTTCAGTCTTGTATCATTACATGGATTGTTTTATAAATAATTGCATAAATGAATACAATCCAGCTGCATTTTTTCCAGGCATGTTGCTTTCAAAGAACTGCTGGATCACATTCAGTTTCCTCACTGTCTTTGCATTATTAACCTTCTTCTTTTACCGAGTAGCTCACAGTTCAAGGTGACACAAGTTATAAATACTAATATATATATACATATATAATATACAAGACGGCACCCAAAAGTAACTGGAAATGTTCTCTGTGGGACAAACCCATTGTAGTTCAGCCTTCTGCTGCTAGAAGCCACTTGATACAATCCTCAGGCATCAGTCTGCTGACTGGTGTTAAGTCTGGTTGTACTGCCACATGGTGCATCTTTGTTTTACAGTGCATCTCCCATGTTTGTTGATTTTTGCAATAGCTGAAATGAAGGGACAGCATGCTTCCATGAAATTCTGTTTTCTACTGGGGAATATGGTAGCCAAAACAGTTGTCATGCTTCAAACAGCTGCCATGAGCAAAACACAAGTTTATGTAATTTAGCAATCAAGGATTGAATCCATGTTATGCCTGCATGAAGCCACTACAAATATGTTGTGGAATAAAAAATTTATCTATTGTCTTGGAAAAAGTGTAACTGTAAAAAAGCAGAATTATCGGTGTAATGGGCATTCAAAAAGTATGTATGTGTAGAAATGTATGAATGAAGTCTTTAAGATTGAAATCAAGGAAGTGCAATAATAATGTTTAGCAGTTCAAGACTGAGTAGTGAAATGCAGAATTAGGTTGGCTGATCGTGAGAATCAAATATTGATCACTTCGCTAAAAACTGCAGGTGATATGGGTTATTTCCCTTGGATTGTTTAAATAAAATGTTAGTAATATGTAGTAGATAGAAGGATCCTTTGGAGGGGCCCTGTTATCGATTTAAAGCAACTTGATGTGGTAATATGCACATTATATTGCCCACCCAATGCCTCAAATCATAACAGTAAATTTGAGGAAAGCCTTACAATGATAAAAGAAGTGCTAACAAAACAAGAATAAAGCGTAAATGTACTTCTGATGGGTGACTTCAACTTCTATAATATTAGATGGCTGGAAAGTGACCTAAACTCAGGAATGACATGCAAAAAGCACAATCAAATAGAATTTTTGCTTGATTTCACAAAACTGCTGTTCATTGGGCAAACCGTACTCTTCCCAACCAGAAACAATGTCTTAGACCTTTGCTCCACCAACTGTGAGGAACTTATTCCCAGTGTGAAGATATCACTGACAATATTCTCAGACCATAACATTATAAAACTGATGACGTAAAAACCAAAACTAATTAATGATGTATTCCACACAGATGGTATTCAAACCATTTTCAGTTTGAACTCCTATAAAGCTGGCTGCAAATCAGTTGAAAAACAGATTCTCCAGCAAAACTGGCTTAAAAGTCTCTCTTTGCAAGACATTGATATGAAACTTAAAGAATTCATGTCACTAATGTCCCAGAGAAGAGAGCAACTACATATAAAAACTTCATTCTCTGAGCAGGAGAGTCCTTATGAAACAGAGAATAAAGTTCTCTAAGTACTTAAATAAACTTAATGATAGTGAGAAATCCCTCCTCAAAGAAGTACTCTTAGTGACTGAAAATAAACCCAGACTCTCCCATAAAAGAAAGGGTAGAAAGAGAATCCAGGGCAGTGGACAATATTAAAATGGATCCTAAAACCTTCTACAAGTTTGCAAAAGAATCTGCCTCGGTTAACTACAAGGGCCACTGTTTTTTAAGAAGACAGTTCACTGACGGCAGACCCCCAGGAGGATAAGTGAAGTGCTAATAAATAAACAATTCCAAAATATCTTTATCTTTCCACTGAGGCTGGAAATGGAAAATAGGTTTCTTGTTCAGAGCAAAGGTCAAATTTTGTTAAGGAAAGACATCAATTACTTCAATTGACTCTAAAGGAACAAAAAGCTGTTGACAACAATGGGATTTGAACTCAGAAGTGAGAGGCTCTTGACTGCATACATAAAATGTATCTAATGCAATAATAATCTCTACCACTCTGGTTTTATATCTGAAATTAGTTGCAGAATTTCTGAAGACACAAGATCAAGTGTTAAATAAGAGGCAAGATAAGCACTTAAGTCAACTAAGAAATGTTACTGGCATTTGTTTACTCTACCTCCAATGGATTAGAAGCAAATCAACTTACATGCATTTTCTACAGTGTACATAAACTTAACTGCCCTATATTTTGTTTCTACAGTTACTGTTGTCTAATGACAAAGCTAATAAATTTTATTTTATTTTTTTGAAAATTTATGTAGTTCGCCTCAACCTGATACTCATTGTAAACAGACCTTGCAAACCAAGGAGGAATCCTTGATGTGGAACTGTGTTCCCTCAAACCATACCCAACCCTCTCAGAAAAAGCAGTTGACACTCCTCTTATCTGTCAAGGGACATGACTAAGCAAAATAATTGTCTTTCAAAACATACATATTTCAACTCACTCTGACACTCATTGCAACATTGAATTGACAAACCAAGGAGGGAATCTCAATATCATAGTTTACTTACTTGAATTTAACCACATTCCCTCAGACCATACCCAACTATCTCAGAAAAGACAACTAACACTCTTCTTACTTGTCTAATAACATGACAAAGCAAAATTAATTGTTTTCCAAAACGTGCATGTCTCAAATCACTGGTTCTCATGGTAGTATTGAATTTACAAACCAAAGAGTCTCAATATTGTAGTTTACTTGCTAGAAATAACAACCATGTCTAACTTAATAGCACCACCTGATAGAATTATCTAAATCCTTTTTAAGTCAAGTTTTGTGGTATTATGGGCCATTCAAGTAGTCAGTTCTTGTTGAATGAGTTGTATCCAGGTATGGGTGGCTTATCTGTATCCAGGTATGGGTGGTTTATCTGTATCCAGGTATGGGTGGCTTGTAGAAATTTGTCCAGACTTTGTTTAAAGATGACGGGATCCTTGTTCTGTGGACCGGAAGGTTCTTAAGATCCAGGAGTTCATCCTACGAGCTACATCGACCTTATTGTTGATGTGGGTACTCCAACTGAGATTGTTATCAACAATTACACCTAGGTCTCTGATATTATTAGATGCTGTGAACGGTTCCCCTGAAGGAAGAGAGTACGGCTGTTTTAGTATAGTCTTTCTTCCAAAATGCATCAGCTCAAATTTTCCCTCGTTTAGTTTCATTTTGTTTTTATCTGCCCATTGACTCAGAGCATATAGAACAGACTGGAGTTCAGTTCGGTCTTCTACTTCATTGATGATTTGCTGGAGCTTAGTGTCATCAGCAAATATTTTCACTTTGCATTGATTTACAACGCTGGGAAGGTCGTTTATGTAGATTATAAAGAGGAGTGGGCCCAAGACAGTCCCCTGAGGAACACCACTGGTGACTTTTGCTGGGCTTGAGTGAACTCCATCGACCACAACATGTTGTGTTCTATTCGCCAGGAAATACTCAATCCAGTGTAGAAGCTTTCCATGAATTCCAACATTTGCCAATTTTGAGAGTAAGATATTATGGTCAAACCTGTTGAATGCTTTACTGAAGTCAATATATATGACATCAGAGTTTGAACCTGTTCCCAAGGCTTTAAGTATATCTTCAATGTGGTGTAAGAGCTGTGTTAGACAGTCCCTGCCACAGCGAAATCCATGCTGGTTTGCATTTAGGAGTCTGTGGGTCTCCAGGAAGCCAGCTATCCTTGATCTTACCACCCTTTCAAACACTTTAATGATGTGGAAGGTGAGTGAAATTGGGCAATAGTTGACTGCGAGGGATGTTTCCCTGCTTGAAAACCGGGATGACAGACTGGGTTAGGAGCTGTTTCGGAATATAACCTGAGTCTAAAGAATTTCTCTAGGGGTTGGTCAGAGGGACTGCAAGTTGGTTTCTACATTCCTTCAGGAGACTTGCAGGGAATCTATCAGGGCCTACAGCAGAATAGTATTTGACCTCATTTATTGATGTCTGAGGCAGCGATGGTTATGTCCGAGATTTTATATTGCAAATCAACTTCATTCGCTTCTCTTACATCAGTATCAGTGGGATCACTAAAGACAGAGCAGTATTGTTTATGCAGTATTTCTGCCATTTTTTTAGCATTGTGTTGAGGAATGCCATTATCATCAATCAATGGCCCAATAAGTGAGACAGCAGTTCTATGCTTATTTGCATAATAATAGAACACTTTTGGGTTCTTTTTGATGTTTTTGATTACCCACTGTTCCTCTGCAACTCTTTGATTTTCAATGGAGGTTTTCATGTCGGTCTGCAGATGAAGTTTTTCCAACTCCAGCCTTTTCATTGTTGTTGAATGTGGATGTTGTATGAGGGAGTATTTTAACTGGTTGATTTTTTATTGAGTCTTTTGATGTGCCTGATGAGTGTTTTCTTCTTTCTAGGGAGCCAGTTTCTGTTTGTGTTTGTGGATTTTGTAGGAGCGTGTTTTGAGCATGTATAGGTGACAATGTTCTCAAAGTGCTACTATGCAGTCTCAATGTGAGTGGAACTGAGAGTGTAGGACAGATCCTTTCTGATTGCTCCCCAGTCTGCTTTGTGGAAGTTTATGTTGTCAAATAAGTGCAGTGGAGTGGGACTGGCTGGTTTGGTTTTGATATGCCGGGAATTAAAATTGCAGAGTATCATGTCATGGTCTGAGAGGAGAGTTTTTTCAACCGAAATACTGTGAACGGAGCTAGAGTGTTATTAAGGCAATATGTGTATGTATATATGTATGTATGTATGTATGTATATATATATATATATATATATATATATATATATATATATGTATATATATTTATGTATATATACAATATATATTTATATGTATATATATTAGAAATAATCATGCAATGTACAAACGTAAACTGAAAATTAAATGTAAATTTAATTGAAAAAGAAAGAGTTTAAAGTGAACTCCAAAAGTTTTGAAAACTAAAGCAAACAAATAAATGGAGAGAGAGTCGTGTGAAAATTCCTACAAACATGACCTCATTTTTGCAACAACCCAGTATATTGTTGGCAAAACAATGAAATCAGCAGTTTGAATCAATTATAATTTGTGATAAAACTGAAACAGTGTGAAAAGAGAGAGAGAGAAAATAAAAAACACTTTGTGAGTGAGAGAGAGAGAAGGGGGAGGGAGGGAGGGAGTCTCTGGAGAAGGCGGAAGAGGATGGTGGTGGGTTAGGGATGGAAAGGAGAGATAAGAACAGAAAAGATTAAAGAGCAGAATATAAGGAAAGTTGTCAATGCCAGTTTGTGATACAAAGTACTGACAGGCTACTGACCCACCTCCTACCTCTCCCCAAATATGTCAGAAAACTGTGTTCCTGCAAAATGCGCTTTCTTATATATTCACTGACTTACCCTGGTCCTTAAAACAACGAACCTCCACAGCAGCTGGATATGATTTTATGGTAGACACAAACACGATGCCTATGTTGATGTTTCATGCTTGTCACAGGTAGAACAGTGACACCTCGTTGTAAACAGGAGCAATGAAGGTATGGCTTCAGGAATACAACTGTGCTGAAGTCTGTGACTGGCTCAGTGCTTTATGGAACTCTTTCTAAATGCCCCTCCCCATCTCTTCATACCAATGTTTCAATCAGGTTAATATTTCAACTTGACTTAATAATAATAATAATAGTCCTTTCTACGATAGAAACAATGCCTGAAATTTGGGTTGGTGGGAAGAACAGTCAATTACATTGACCCCAGTGCATCGACTCCAAAAGAATGAAAGGCCAAGTCAACCTCAGCAGAATTTGAACTCAGAACGAATAAATGGACGAAATGCTGCTAAGCATTTTCCCCAGTGTGCTAATGATTCTACCAGCTCACCGCCTTAATAACAATAAAGATGATGATGATGATGATAATAATAATAATGTCTTCTTTATTGGCCACAAGAGCCAAACACAAAACAAAAAAGAACAATACAAAACAAGAGACATGTGAGGCTTAGCACTAAAATCCATGTATATAGTAAAACTACTAACAATTAACAACAAAAATTAGCCAGATCCATCCTACAGTCATCAAGCTGTTTGACAAGTCAGCACACATCTTGGACAGGTTTGTCTGACTGCAATGCAATGCCTGTAGAGCTTTTCTCAAACCTGTTGAACCCCCTGGCAGCACTGCCATGCCAAGGATTTCTGGAAATTATCCCTAAGCCCCAGCCTGAAAGTCCTCTGGAAAAGACCAGCTAATTCATCCCTCATGATGGTCAGAGTTTCTCCAAGGATTTCATCTTTCTTGCCCACCACTAATCTCCTACAGAACTCCAATGTGGTATTTCCACCAACCACATTGCCCAACTAGCAGAGGGCTCTGAGAACTTGCTGATACTCCAGGTGTCAAGTGCTCTTTCTTGCACTACACTTCATCCAGGACTGTAACACCATCAGTGAGACAAGCTGCAGAAAATCTGTCTGACAAACTACAACCACACCTGCTCACTTTAAGGAAGCACTGGAGATGTCACAGCCTCAGCATGTCTGCACATCCTTAGCCACAGCATGCCCGGTCCTCTACTCAGTGGCCTCTGACGACCAGAACATGTCCCTTCCACAAAAGTGGAAGAGCAAGCACTCTAGCTTAATAAACTGTGGAGCAGGGCAAGGGACAATGGTCAGGTGGTGGTAGATGATGGAAACGAAGTATGAGGTTGGGCTGAAAAGTTCATAGGCTGACTAAGAAGGGGTTATCATACAGAAATTAAACTTGGCATGCCTTAAATTCAACCTTTGCTGATGCTAAGTGCATGTTTTCTTTCCACATGAACCAGCATTGGATACAAAATTGAGGACTTGGAAAAGTGGTACAAGAGACATTTCATGAAAAATGGATAATTTTTGGCTCCGTGGTGTTATCAAATATCTGCAGAAAAAGGGGGTTAGCCCCCAAGGACATTCATGTTGACATGGCTGTTACATTAGGGGATGATACTGCAGCTTTATCAAGTGTGCAAACTTGGGCAGCTAAATTCAAGAGGGGGTAGGGAAGGTATTAAAAATGACCCAAGGTCCAGACATCCTGCTACAGCCACCTCCCAAGAAGACATCAACCACGTTCACCACATGGTGATGGATAACAGACGTTTAAATGTTAATCAGATAGCTAATGCTGTAGGCATCTCCCATGAACTAGTTGAAAACATTCTGCATAACGAACTTGGCATGTCGAAGGTTTCTGCTTGGTGGATGCCTGATCAAAAGCACACCAGGCTGGTCATGTCGCAGGCAAACTTGGCACTTTTTGAAGCAAATCCAGCCGGTTTTCTTGAATGTTTCCTCATCCAAGATGAATGTTGGGTTCACCACTTTGAGCCAAAGACCAAACAGCAGTCCATGCATTGAAACACCCATCTTCTTCTCCACCAAAGAAGGCCAAGGGGGTGTCATCAACAGGGAAGGTAATGGCCTCTGTCTTCTGGGATGCAAAGGGCATTGTATTCATTGACTACCTTCAGAAAGGCCATGCTATCAATGGAGAATACTATGCCAACTTGCTGAGGCAGCTGCAAAAGGCAATCAAGTCAAAACAGCCTGGAAAACTGATGAAGGGGGTCCTGCTTTGCCAGGACAGTGCTCCTGCACATAAATCTGTGGCTGTAATGGCTACTGTGCACAACTGTGACTTTGAACTAGTTGATCACTCTCCATATTCTCCTGATTTGGCACCATCTGACTATTTTCTGTTCCCCAACATGAAAAAGCACTTGGCAGGGAAACAGTATCTAACTGATGATGAGGTCATATCTGCTGTTGAGGACTTTTTTGAGGGTCAGGATGAGAGCTTCTATGCCATGGGAATCCAAGCACTGCATCACTGATGGAAGAAGTATATGGACCACAGGTTAGACTATGTTGGAAAATAAAACACATTTGGTCTTGTTTGATCATTACCTATGAACTTTTCAAGGTCAGCCTATGAACTTTTCAGCTGGCAGCATCATTAGCATGCTGGGCAGAATACTTAGCAGTATTTCACCCATCACTATGTACTGAGTTCAAATTCCGCCAAGGTCAACTTTGCCTTTCATCCCTGCAAAAGCAAGGATAGAAAGCAACAATAAGTCAAGTAAAGAAAGACAGCAGTGTTGGCCAAAAGTGTATACTTCAATAGTTCACAGGATAAAGAAACAAAAGGATAGTAAAATGAACAATAAAAAGTTTTTAAGAGGAAAGGGTGGTAGTTGTATAGAATTTTTGAAGGGTATTTTTAAGCTTACACAATAACATCTATGTTCTTGTAATAATAATAATAAAAAGGTCATGTAAAATCATAAATAAAAGTTTCACAATTGTTTTAAAACCAGAGATGGATGTAGGCATTGTACTTTGCTGCAAAAAAAATGTATTTAACCTGGTGCAGTACATTAAAAGCACTGCAGTTTTCCAAATAACCAGACATTTTCTAACTCAATCTTGCAACCTGGAAGTGAGTCATGACACAAAATTATCTAGTGCACACAATCTGCTGCTATTGCTCCATGGAACAATTTATAATAGTAAAATATAGAAACTGTCGTTGGTTTTATTATTATTATTTTGTATTTACCACCAGTCAGACCTGAATCTTGCTATAGCTGTGTGTATGTGTGGAGATGTGGATGTATGGTTTTGATTGTAGTATGTCTTCATAAACATTTTTAACAATTACAATAAAAATGGTAATTATAGAAAACAATGATAATTACTCACACACACACAAAAAAAAAATATAATTAATGTAAACAACAACACTACTATTAGAGCTGATATTGGCAAAAGCAGCTGTAAAATTAATGTAAGCAACAATAACAATTTTTGGTTTGTGTTGTTGGCAACTGGCAACACCTGAACCTAACAAGGATATTATAGAAGAAAAAAAGACATGGATTAGGTATGCCATAAGGGGCCCATGCCTCTTTGTTTGAAGAGTACATCAATGAGAAAGAGCAAAGAGAACAGTGATCTACTTCTTCCCCAAGGAGAGGAAAGTTTCAAATGGCTTCAAATGAGGGATTTTGGAAAGGCAAAGGGTGATCCAAAAAGTTTGGTGCCGCAAAGTATGGCCTTGCTAATTACTGTTAGGCTAGGGAATGTATTTGGGTGAGAGAACACTCAGTATTGGTACTCAGAATAATCCCGGATCTGATTGGCCATAAATGGTGGTCCTCCTCTTGGAACTTGACCATATATTCTATATTATCCTTTTACTTGTTTCAGTCATTTTGACTGCAGCCATGCTGGAGCACCACCTTTTAGTCAAGCAAATCGACCCCAGGACTTATTCTTTGTAAGCCTAGTACTTATTCTATAGGTCTCTTTTGTCAAATTGCTAAGTTATGGGGACATAAACACACCAGCATCGGCTGTCAAGTGATGTTGGGAGAACAAACACACACACACACACACACACACACGCACACACATATATATATGATGGGCTTCTTTCAGTTTCCGTCTACCAAATCCACTCACAAGGCTTTGGTCGGCCTGAGGCTATAGTAGAAGACACTTGCCCAAGGTGTCACGCACTGGGACTGAACCCGGAACCATGTGGTTGGTAAGCAGGCTACTTACCACACAGCCACTCCTTATTTCATTTGATTTTTGTGTAAATCCCCACACTTTCTTGTAAGCTGTTCCTTATACATAGCTACTGTAAGAATAATACAGGAGGATGGCGGATTGGCAGAATTATTAGAGCAAGAGAAAAAATGCCTTGTGGTATTTCTTTTGGGTCTTTAGGTTCTGAGTTCAAATCAGACCAAAGTCATCTTTGCCTTTCACCCTTTCAGAGTCAGTAAAATAAAGTGCCTGTCAAGCACTGTGGTCAGTATAATTGATTTAGGCTCTTCTTAAAATTGCTGGCCTTGTGCCAAAATGTTAACCCATTATCATCATCATTATAATTGAGTGAGAGAGCAGTGTATGCCATCAAAGTGACCCAATATACCTATCATGACTACCTATCTGATTAGGGTACACCAGGTACATCACGTCCACATGATGATCTCAGATCAAGATATACAGTGCATGACCTTGCAGGTGAGGACCAGTTAAAATTTTCTTCTGGTCAAGTAGCCCATTCTTCTCAAAAGGTCCCTGAATAAGAGTTGTTTAAGTATGATGAACAAAACACCCATGTTTCCAGAGGTGAATTATTCAAACCCCAATAATTCCTCTCAATACATGGCTATGATGCTCCCCCACTACTTCTGCTCATGATCAGAGATGCATAGATAATCAGCCACTATGGGACATGCTCAGCTGGTTAAGGTCAAACAACTGACAAGCAAATCTACAGTATTGAGCAGAATAATTGATGTAGCCCATCTTATTATTTTTATTGTTGTTATTGTCATTATTAAGGTGGCAAGTTGGCAGAACCATTAGCATGCCAGGCAAAATACTTAGCAGCATTTTGTCCATCTTCACATTCTTAGTTCAAATTCTGCTGAAGTCAACTTTGCCTTTCATCCTTTTGGATTCAATAAAATAAGTACCCCAAAATTTCAGGCCTTATGCTTATAGTGGAAATTATTATTATTGAGTGAGAGAGCAGTGCATGTTATCGAAGTGACACTGGGTAAAATATACGAAGCCCAATATACCCATCATGACTACCCGTCTGATAAGGGTACACCAAGTACATGCATCACAGCCATATGTGCATGACATGGTGATCTCATATCAAGATAAACAGCACATGACCTTGCAGGTTAAAATTTTTTTCAGGTCAAGTAGCCTATCCCATTCAAAAGGTCTCTGATTAAGGATTGTTTAAGGATGTTGAACAAAGCACCCATGTTTCCAGAGGTGAATTATACAAACACCAAAGAATTCCTTTCAACACATGGCTATGATGCTCCTCCACTACTTCTGCTCATGATCAGGGATGCACATATCGCCAGCCACCAAGGAACATGCTCAACTGGTTACGGTCAAACAACTGACAAGCAAATCTGTGGTATTGAGCAGAATATTTGCTGTAGCCCATCTTTTATTCCAAGACAAAGCAATGTACATGATAATAATAATAATAATAATAATTATTATTATTATTATTATTATTATTATTATTATTATTGTATCTAACTTACTCAGTTTATTGCTGGAGGTACCTTTAACGTGTCAGTTGTTCACTTCCTGTGAACACACTTTGGCTCATATTCATCTAATTTTTTCACTTTTTCTAATTTAGACTTGTTAAATACTTTCTAGTGAACCATTCTGGCAACATTGTCGTGCCTTCAGTTGTATTCTGTCTGAGCCAATTTGCTGCATTCACTTAAAATATGCCACAATTTCACCACTCTGAGGAATGATTAGTTCAGTATTTGATATAGTTTATTCGCAACACTTGTTCCTGAACTGCATATATCTAGGCTCTACTAAATATACCTTTGTTCCTGTCCTACATATATGTAGGCCCCTGGCTCCCTGTTTCAAGTCACTCTTTTTATAACCACATCCATCTTTTATCTGGATCTGTGTTACTTTGTATTTCTCTCTCAAGAACTAACCATGCATCTTCTTCACCATTCAGTTGTTTTCCTTCTTTGTTTCTGTCTTTCGTTTGTAATTTATCTGATCTTGATTGCTTTCTGTATGTAATAGACCTGCCTTCCTTACTTGCACTTCGTGTCATTTATATATCATGCACCTGCCTTCCTGACCTGCACAAACAGTGCTTCCTTTGCAATGTTTATGTAACAAGCACTTGCCTTCTTACTTGTACTAGTTGTGCTTCTTTTGTATTCTTTAAATTCCAAGCTTATTGTTATTATTATTATTATAATTATAGTGTATCAGTGCCAAGCAGTGTTTAGGCATAAGTGAACTTTAGGTTAGTTGAAGTCACAAACATATTTCAACTAACCTCAATTTAGCTTATGCATAAAAACTGCTTGGTACTGATATTGTAGTAATTTTTTACGACTTAGCAGTCTAATGGCACAACTTAGTCAATGTTGATGACTGTGTTTTAGTTAAAGCTACAGCTGTAAGTCTGTAAGAGTTGTCTCTCTTCGAAATTTCCCATTGATAATGGCTAAAGAGCTAGAAACACATCTGAGAATCCAACAGGGGGCACCACTGGACAAGAGCTAGAAACACATATGAGAATCCGACAGGGGGTAGCACTGGACAGATATAGAGTTTTTACACATTTTTGCCATAAGTGAATTTGCATTTAGAAGTTGAAATATGTCACAAACATATTTTAACTAAAACTAAAGTTTGCTTATTATAATTATGTTTTGCTTTTAATTTATACAAGCCGCACCCAGGTCTCAATCAGAGATGCCAAGGGACAAGATTTTACATCTAAAGATGCAAACAGGTGTGACACTATGCAATTGATAAAATTGATATTTGTGTGTTATAAAGGAAACAAAATCATTATATAAAATTTATAATACAACTGAATGAGTAAGATTGTATTTACATGGAGAGGAATTTATGTAAAATATTTGAGGCCCCTGTTAGAAAGATCTTTTTGCAATTCACTTATTTTGGAACTACTGAGAACTTGGTCTACAAATTTGCTTTTTTTGATATTGTTACATGCCCTCTATCACATAGTATACAATATTGTGATGTAGACTGAAAATATTATGTTAACCGGATTTGTTGTTGTTGTTGTTATATAATGATGTTGATATTGATTTTTTTTTTTTTCATTTTGTCTTCAGTTTATTGAAAGTGTGAAGGGAACATTATCATCATTCCTTGAGTCATCACATACGGACACTTTGCAGGTAAACTATCAAAAGCTGCAGTATATTAACTTTTCCTTTCTGGCTACTATTTTATAACAGAAACTCAATTCTCTTCTTATATGTCTACTCACATCAGTGAGCAGTGGGAAAAATGTAAGCCTGTTGACCCATATAACTATGAATAGCTGTGACATTCTTTAGACTGGGAAACTCTTCTTCACCAGACCTAGTACCATCAGATTTTCACTTATTCAGATAAACTTGAACATTTTACGAGTGGAAAAACATTGAGAAGTGGAGATGATGCCAACACAGTGCTCCAAACACTTTTCTCTTTTAAAAAACCTGATTTTTTTTTAGCCTGAGGAATCAGGAAACTTGTTTTGAGGTTAGGAAAATATTATTGCTAACAATGACAATAATGATGAAGGAATAAATATATTTGCAAGATGTTTTATAGATGGAATTGGGACATTACTTTATGGTGTCACTGATTGTGTGTGTGTGTCTGTCTATGTGTATTAAAAGTAATTTTATTGTGTTATAAAAAATATTTATCATAGACAGGCTGTTGGGGTTCTTTTACTCCTCTTTTTAATATTGATTAAATTTTATGAGCTTTCAATTCATAATAACAGCATAAAGTGATTGTTCATCCAAGTTTATCTCCATTATAGAACGTTCCAAAACTCAACTGCATCCATTCTGAATTTAAGGAAGCTTTACCAAAGGAAGAACGATCAGAACTGAAATTAACAGGTACATTTCTTCTAGTAGCAAGCAGCCAAGCTGATTGAAAATTCTGTTTTTTATAAATTATAAATAGTTTTTGTTTGCAGCCCATGCTGGTGCAATGGTGATTTAAACCATTGGTACAGTTTTGTATTTAAGAGATGAGGAATTATGTATATTATTTACATTTGTCGGATATTTGTCATCTTCTTTGTTGTTAACACAATGTTTCGGTTGATATACCCTCCAGCCTTCATCAGGTGTCTTGGGGAAATTTTGAACCTGGGTTCTCATTCCTAAGGTATTTTCCGATGTTATTATTATTATTATTCAGGTCACTGCCTGGAATCAAACTTAGAATCTTGGGGTTAGTAGCCCACACTCTTAACCACTACGCCATATGCTCACAATTACGGAGTGAATTTTAGGGTTTATAAATCTAATATTTTCCTATCCTTCCTTAATACCGGTTCCCATATGCTATTCATATCTGCACTCAGTCTGCTTAGGAGGTTGTGTCCTAGCATATGTGCTGCTTCTTTTAGTTTTCGTATTTTCCAGTGGTGTTCTCTGTCTATTCTGTTAACTTCATCCCACAGAGGAAGGTCATCTTCGCTTTTCCATACATGATCAGCTATACCCGATGTTTCAACATCTCCTCGTGTCACAGCTTTGCGATGTTCCTCTACCCTTATTTTGAGGGGGTGACATGTTTCGCCTTTGTATAACCTATCACAGCTGCATGGGATGGAGTACACGCAGTTTTTGGTCATATTCTCTTCTATTGGTAGTTTTACCTGAAGGAGATATTTGCGAAGTGCTGTATTACTCTTGAATACTGTCCTGATGTCATATGGGCCATATATCATTTGTATCTTTTTGGAGAGGCCTTTCACATAGGGTAGACAGACTGTAGACAGTTTATTGGTTTCACCCTCTCTTTTCCTCGTAATTGCAGTAGATAGTATGTTTTTGGGGTAGTTGTTGCTTAATAGATTGTTACTGAGCTTGATCATTTCTTCGTGGTGGGTATCGCGATCGCTACTTATATTCTTTGCTCGATGTTTTAGGCACTGAGCAATTCCTCTCTCTACACTGTATGGATAGTGAGAATTGAAGTTTAGGTATTGTCCAGTGAAGGTTGGCTTGTGGTATATGGATGTCCTGAATCCATACTTGGTACGTGTTATTAATATGTCCAGGAAGGCTAGCTGATTGTCTTTTTCTTTTTCTATTGTGAACTGTATGGATGGCTTTATTAAGTTCACATGGTCTAACAGCACTTGGACATCTTCCTGGTGGGGCCAGAGAATAAAGGTGTCATCAACATATCGCAGCCATAGGCTTGGTTTTAGTGTTGTTGAGAATTTGGCTTTAGGATCAACACCACTAAAACCAACCCTATGGCTGCAATATGTTGATGACACCTTTATTCTCTGGCCCCACCAGGAATTCTCTGGGTTTTGAATAAATGTAACCAAAGCAAAATTTGAAGAAAATATTAGCCATTTTTCATACTTTCTAGGGGTAAGCAAATAGGAAATAACAGTTGCTACCCACAGACAAAAATCATGCTACACAGTATTATCAGTCCAGAGACAAACAGCAATTAAAAATAACAGGCTTATTGGGGCTATTATAATTAGCAGAGCTCCAAATGACTTTACTATCTAAAATATCAACAATATCAACTCAAATGTAAGAAGCCCCTCACAAATTTCCCATCAGCACTAAAAGGAATCACAGTTTTTAAAATCCCAGTGAGGACATATTTATATATAATGTGCTCCTTGATACAAATGAGTTTGAATAAACAATAGAATAGACATGGTTATTGTTGAAGGCACTTTCCTTTGCCAGATGTTAGAGTTATCCTGCATGTCAGGAAGACGGTGCTATTCAGTAAAGATTCAACTTGGTTCAAGGAATCTAACCCTGAGGGTTCCTTTGATGTAGCTATGGGAGTATATGACATCGTCGACGTTTGTGATCTTATCAGACTACATCCTGAACATGTTAGGGAAGAGGTTTCCTTCGGTCCTCTTTGGCCTGTACAGAGATGATGCCCTAGCCATCTCTAGAGGAGCCAATGGCCACACATTAGATAGACTTAGAAAGAACCTAATTAGTACCTTAGGCTCAATGGGTCTTAAGATCACCATTGAAACTAATCTCACCAAAGTAGATTTCTTGGATGTTGTTTTAGATCTGGGCTCTGGTACATACAGGCCCTATCACAAGCCAAACGAGAGACTGCCTTATATTAACACAGCCTCCTACCACTCCTCTATAATTTTCAAGAACCCAGTGAAAGGTGTAAGCAAGAGGCTATCGAATCTATCCTCAAACCAAGATATCTTCAATGCCACTGTCCCCTACTACAATGAGGTTCTGGCATCGAGTAGGTTTAAGGACCGCATCTCCTACATGCCTGGCCCTTGCACCAGGAAAAGGAAGTGCCACAGAAATGTTGTTTGCTTTGCTCCACCCATCTCGCTCAATGTCAAGACTTGTGTGGGAAACATTTTCCTTAGATTGATAGACAATCATTTCACACACACACATAGATACGGGCATTTATTTAACAGACACCACCTAAGAGTCTCCTTTAGTTGTGCACCTAACATAAAAAACATTTTAACAAGTACCCACTATACGAGGGAGGAAGCAGGTTGTTCTTGCAGAGTATATAATAACTGTCCAGTAGGAGGCCAATGCGAGGCTGAAGGGGTCATTTATGTGACTACATAATACCTAGAACTGCTATCTGCAATAACAGTAACATACCATCCAACAGCAATATTAGCAGATTAACCAGATCTCACACCAATACAATTGCCACACGCTGAGATAATAACCAGTCCAGGACCACTGTCACAGAGAGCGTCGCCAAAGACCCTGGTACCACCACCACCACAGATAATGAACAAACCATAGATACAGATAGAGTGACCATGACCACAATGCATGTTACCACCAGTACAATTGCCACACCTAGAAATGATGACCAGTCCAGGACCAGCGACGTGGAAGAGGTATCCACCATTCCTAGTGCCACCACCACAGATCATGACCAAATAATTATCTTCAACACCAATGGGATAATCAGCTCCACACCATATGTTACCAGGGATGCGAATAGGGCCACGTCCCATATTTGTAAATATACTGGATCTGTGAGTACTTCTTTCAAGTGACATTTTCTTAACCACCAGTCATCCTTCAGAGTCCCAGAAAGACGATTTGTCACGTCCCTGGCCCACCATGTGTGGCACCTCAAAGATCAAGGGACCCTGTGTGCTATCAGGTGGAAATTATTTGATCGTCCGGGCCCATATATTAATGGATGTGGCCATTGCAAGATCTGCATCATGGAGAGAGCCAAAATTCTTAAGGACTATATGAAACCTGGTGCATTAAATAGTTGGAAAGAAGTGTTTTCTAAATGTATCCACTAGCACTACTTACTGGAAAATTTGATTTCCCTGTTTGCAGGCTAAGCCTCTTTGGATCTACAAAGGTTGTTTTGTCTTCTGCTTCCTCATTAACGTTTTTTTTTTTTTTTTTTTGTTACGATTTATATCTCGATTTCTGAGCATTTCCTCACATCCGCAACATAGAAATTTTAAATTTTGGGCTTTGTGGATGCAAAACCTCGGCTAACTCTATATCCAAGATATAAAGTTTTGTTGCAATAATTACTGCTCTATTCTTTAGAGTGTGCTTCTTTCTGATATATGTTTTTATTTACTATATATATGTGTTTGTGTGTGTGTGTGTGTGTGTGTGTGTGTATCATTCTCATCATTTAATATCTGCTTTCTATGCTGGCATGGTTTGGATGGTTTGGCAGAAGACTGTACTAGACTTCAGTGTTTGTTATAACACTTGAAATGCTTAAAGGATTGTATGTAATATTGAAGGTTTTAAGAGACTCTTAAATAAACAAGTTGAAAGGGCAGCTATGGATGATGAGAAGCAGGATGATCATCAGTGAAGAATGAAATGGAAGTTGGTAAATAACAAAAAAGAAAATGAATGAAACGTCTAAATTTGGATTTGCTCATGTTTGTGGTTTTTGTTGATGTGATGGATATTTGAATTTGCATATGTAAATGCAATCTAATCCATAATAAATCTGTTTTTCTTTATCCATCAGACACAAATTATAAAGGTTTTACTTGTTAGCTCATGAAAAATGTTTGTTTGTAAGTAAAAGTATAGTTCCACTCACTCTTGGAAGAAATATGTTTGTATTAAAAAAATGTGTCTTGTGTATACATGCATGCATGCATACATACATACATACATACAAACATACATATGTACATACGTGTGCATGCACACGCACATACATAAATAATCAGTAAATATAGCAGTTTATTTTGTTTTGCAGTGAAAATATTTTTATACAACAATCAACCTGCGACAATTGTTAGAGATGCAGTTAAGAAAGGTACATGTTCGTTTTTATTCTATTTATCCTCATCAAGACCATCACCACTATCATCATCATTGTTTTAATGCCCACTTTTACTTGCTTGCATGTGTCAGATGGTATTTGTCGAGGCAAATTTTCTTTGGTTGCAGAGACAAGATGTAAGCAAGATGAGTGGATGGATATGAATTGTTCTAAGTTCTAGTCTGTTTCAAGCATGCCGTTATTTCTGTGTAAAATATTGTATTCTAAATAGTCTCATAAACAAAGGGAAATTGATCTCCCATATGCTCAATGCCATATAATAAGAAATAAATAACATTTTCATTGAAAGTACCTCAATGCTTAGAAATCAATTATATTATATTACATTTCCATTAAATATTTTGTCGATGTAACCATTAGAATTTGTAAAAGTACCTCTTAAGTTTTGATTCTATTTTCTTCTCGTATGCCCTATATTTGTAATTATTTTCATATCTTACTAACATTTTACTTCTCCTCCATAGAATATGGTATTCTAACCTCTCATACATTCTCTTATACCATATAGTCCATTCCAGTATTCAGTGTCTCATGATTCCAGTATTCTTACCTTTCATACATTCTCACCAATCAGAATACTGGAATGAACTTATAAGTCCATTCCAGTATTCTGTATCTTGTATTTCTACCACTCATACATTCTCACCTATCACCATTCCACATATTCCAGTATTTTTACCATTCATACATTTTCAGCTCTTATCATAATCATCATCATTGTCTAACATCCGCCTTCCATGTGCTAGCATGGGTGGGATGGTTTCACAAGAGCCGGCCAGGCCAAAGCCTGCATCAAACTTCTGTGACTGTTTTGGCAGGATTTTTATAGCTGAATACCCTTCCTAACACCAACCACTCAGCAGAGTGGACTTAGTGCTTTTCACATGACACAAGCACAGGTGTTGTTGGTTTTGGCAAGGTTTTTACAGCTGGATGCCCTTCAGAACACCAACCATTTCACAGTGTGGACTGGGTGCTTTTAAGTGGCACCTGCACTGACAGGGTCACCAAGTACTTGCAAGACAAAAAAAGAGAAAAAGCTTTCAAGAGGGGAGGGGGCGTAGGAGGAGGTGATCTTGTGTCAGATGATGAAAGGTTATAGTGAGACACAGAGACAGAAACAAGTGCCTTGCTGTAGAGGAAGTAGTACAAAGTTACCCGGCCAGAGAGCAGGAGATCAGGAATGGAGACAGAAACAGGTGTGCTACTGCAAAGGAAATACATGGTTACCCAACCTGAGGGAAGTGCAAGAGAAGGAGAGAGAGAATAGGAGAGAGACAGCAGGATAAAGATGGTGGCAAAATGCCAGAGATACTCACAAGGGACGGGGGATCAGAATATAAATGGGATGGTTGAGTAAAGGAAGAGAGAGATATAGATGGTGGCAAGTGCCAGGGCATACTCTTGTGGCAGGATATTGCAAAGGAAGTGTGATTAAAGAGTGTGGAGGGGGGAGTGAGTGGCAAAAACCTGGGCATATATATATATAGACGGAGGAGCTACTGGATAGCAATGATACAGAAGAACAGGGGCTTGAGGACAGTGAGAGCTAGGCATAGCGTATGAAGGAGGAAATGTGAGCCAGAGATGTGGAGATGTAGATTGGTTTGTTGGGAAATTTTTTCTTGTTACGTGTGGGTGGAACACATGGGTCAGGGGCTAACAGAGAGAATGATGCAGTGGCACAAGGCCAACAAGACAGGATTGGAGAGTGGGAGGTAAGTCTAGTGCATGAAGTGGAAATGTGAGGAAGAGAAGAGATTTAGAGATGTAGTTTGGTTTGTTGTGTTAGAATGTGTGAGAAGTTTTCTTATTAAGTTTTGGTGAGAGAATCAGCACTTCTAGAACTCAGTTTTGCTGATGTGGGCAGCTCTTCTCTAGAACTTCATATCGCCAGACATCTTGGTCCTTTGTCATATCCACTATGAGGCCCAACATCCTGAGATTGGTCCTTACCACTTCATCCCACATCTTCTTGGGTCTCCTTCTTTTGTGGGTATCATCCACTCCCAGTGATTGGCACTACTTTATGCAGCTGTCCTCATTCATACATATCACATATCCAAACCAATGTAGTCTTCTCTCTCGCAGACTTAGACATGTTTTCTGTTATTTTGTTCTAAACCAGTCGTATTTAATGATCTTTCTGCAATCAGAGAGGATGAAGATCTTACTTTTCTTGATTTCGTTCTCTTTTTTTTCTCATCCCATTTTTTTGCACCAACCTTCCTCATGTCATTTCTTATTTTCTTACTGCCCAGCATCCTTGTTTTTAAAATATATATATAATGCATAAACAGGGCCCGAAAGTTTGCTTTTAGATACATGGCATATTTTATAAACATTCCTGCCCAAGTATCATGAAACAATTAGTAGCTCTTCCGGTTGTGTATTTAAATTGATATTTATCTCTCACTGGATGGAGTACTTTTTTTTGTTGATTCTGCGTCTATTGAATCTTTAAAGTGTGTGTGTGTGTGTGTGTGTGTGTGTGTGTGTGTGTGTGTGTGTGTGTGTGTGTGATTTATATCATAAATATATATGTATTTTATTTTGTCTTATAGTCTCATAACAGTCAATTTATAATTTATATGGTTTTCCATTCAACTATGCCTGATGATTGTTAATTTATCTTTTCACCTTTTGAAGGTTCTTCAGCATGAAACCATTCAGTTTTATGAATTGGCTATTATTAGACTAGATTTGTATTGTAAAATATAAAGAATATGCACACATATATATGTATACATACATATATATATATATATATATATATATATATATCTCACAGTAACAAATTGTTGTTTTCTGTACTTTGTTTCCAGTTCTCAGTGAACTTGATGTGGAATACATAGAAACTGTTTTGCTATCATGGCATGCTGAGTTTGGTGAAGACGAAGATGAAGATGAACTAAGATTAAAGCACTTGCAACCTTACTGGGAAGTCCTGCAAGACTTACATGATGACGATCTATTGCTTAATGCTGGAGTCTCTGACTTAGACAGAGATCTGTTGGAAGAATTATATGAGTGGGCAAAGGTTAGTGTTTGAACATGAGCAAAACTTGTTAACATTTTAATAGTCCAGGCATGACTCAGTGGTTAAGAAATTTGCTTCCCAACTATATGGTTTCTGATTCAATTCCACTGCATGTTCCCTTGGGCAAGCATGTGTGTGTATGCTTGTATCTTCTTATTTTGACATCATATGGTAGTTGTAGATGAGTGTCACTGCCAAACAAGCAGTGTCGTTCATTTTCAGTAATCTGCAAACAATGAGTCTGGTCATGGGGGAATATTCCCTTGCTTGGAAACAGATAAGGATTAGTAACAGGAAGGGCATCTGGCCGTAGAAAATTTGCTTCAATAATCTCTGTCCAACCCATGCATGAGTGGAAAAGTAGACATTAAAACAATAATGATGATGCTGTTGTGATGTTTGCAGTGAAAACGTCTGTATTACATTAGCACAATAACTGCCAGATGACTTACAGACTACGACTAACAAACCTTACTACTAACAGAAATTTTATTATGGGCCCAGAGTAAGATATATTACTCTGCGTGGGGCCAACAATGTGTTCCACTTTGTATTACACAGTTGGAAGATATGTTTTTTTGCCATTTTATAATACATAATACTTCATCAAGACTTGACAAAGTGGACCCCTTCAAGTACTTAGGATCCACTTTAACCAAGGATGGCAGATCTGAAAAGAAGATAACAAGACTCAGTTTAGCTTCTGCTGCTATGACAAAGCTGAACACCATATGGAAAAGCAATCTCATTACTTTTCCAGTAATACTCATAGTGTACAAGTCCCTGATGGGATGTCCTTCTGGATGGATGCAAGAATTGGACTCTTACAGCTAACATGGAGCAAAGAATCTAGGCATTTGAGCACAAGTGCTTCAGAAGGCTGTTACAAATCCAATATACAGAACACAAAATGAACAGCTTTGTCAGGCAGCAAGTCAACAAATATACTCTCAGACAGGAACCACTTCTTGCACAGGTGAAAAGACAAGATACATTGAGGCAGATTTCCAATAACCAGATGCTCTAGCTGTTGCCAACCCTCCCCTGTATTCAAGCAAGGCGATATTTTTCCTTAGTCCAGGCAATTTTTCATGGGAGATTATATAAAGAAAAAGATACCATTTATATGATGGTGACATTGTTGACAATAAGTAATGTCAAATAGACATGAATACATACACACATGTGTATATATATATATATATATATATATATATATATATATATATATATATATATATGTATATATAAGCATCTTTTCAGTTTCTCTTTACTAAATTCACTAATATGGCTTTGGTTCACATGAGCTATAGTAGAAGATACCATAGAGTGGGACTGAATCTGAAACCATGAGACTGCAAAGCAAAGTTTTTACCTACACAGCCATGCTATGTTAATATATATTGTATATATGTGTATCTTTGGAAACCATTGGGACAGTAAGAGAATATGTTAGTCAGGGCAGAATGGGTAGTACTCTTAGCCTATGTAGGCTCTCCCAGACCAGTGAGACTGATGACTGACGAACCTGGTAACTGATGAAAGCAATGATTGGCAAGACTGATGACCAGTTTGGATTAGATTAGAAGGAGAAAGAGGATTCAGTGTTTCCTCCTCCTCCTCCTCCTCTCATGTCTTTGCACAACCAACAGATGTGACCTTCTATATTACATACTGCTAGAAATAATAGCTAATTCTTCCTCAACCCTTACACTAGCATCGTAAAAAAGAAGGAAAAGACACGATGTAGGAAATATTTAATGGCTCTTTGTAGATGTTTTTTGGGAGAGTGGAACCATGTAAGTTGTAGGTATGTGTAAATTTGTGTGTGCGTGAGTGCATGCATGTGTAGGTGTGTATAGGTAAGTATAAATATGTATGCCTCTGTGTGTAGGTTTGTACAAATGTGTGTGTGTCTATGTATGTGTAAATATATGTAAGCCAGTGTGTGTTTCTATAAACCTGTGTAAATGTGTATGCCCATGTGTGTGTGTGTGTAAATATGCATGCCAGTGAATTTATGTGTATGTAGGTATGTGTGAAAGTATGTGTATACTTTTTGTGTTTGTGTGTGTGTATTATTCACTTGGGTTTCTTTTCCATTTCACTTCTGGCAGGTAAAACCCTGTATAAACCAAGTGAACTTAGCAAGCTGCTGTACCATGCCTCCTGAGTTGATTGAATATGCCAAGGCTACAGACATACAGTTACTTACCCACAATGACCCTAAAGGTATTCATCTTGCTTTTCTTTTATTATATTCTTGTACTTGTTACAACCTTTGGGCTGCAGCTATGCTGGGACACCTACCTTCAGATAGTTTAGTTAAGTGATTTTAAAAATCTCAGAAGTGCAATTTAGAAGACTTCAGCTGACCAACTTGGCAAGAAAGAGCATCGTGATGCTGAACAAGAATACAGACAACATAGAACAGAGGAGAATAGCAGAAGACACAATAGGTCATCTAACCATCTCAAGCAAGTAACAAAAAAAAAAAAGACAGTGCTTGAATTTGAACAACATCATCATCATCATCATCGTTTAACGTCCGCTTTCCATGCTAGCATGGGTTGGACGATATAGCAACCAACCCTGACAACAAAGTGTTCTGGAAATATTGTACTTTCGAAGCAGAGACCTCATTTTCCAGTTGACCCTCTTTGCAATCCCCACACAAGTCGGATTACTGATGATCCCAAAGAATGCACAGAACTTATTGCTGACTACTATGCTGGCATTTTTACTGTTGATAATCCAAATGTAGCATCTTCACCACCTCTGTAACATTTGTAAAATTTGCACCTACAACTGTGACACCACCTCAGGAATAAACGCAATTATGCCTCTCCTGGTTTTGATGGCATTACTTATCTGTTTCTCAAACGTGGTGGGTTCTTTCATTTACACCAGCTTTCATTCTTTTTTCAATTCTGCCTTCAGAGCAGTGGAAAATTGCCAGCATCATTCTCATATTCAAAAAGGGTGATCACACCTCACCTGTCGACTATCATCCAGTCAGTCTTACTAGCTGCATCGCCAGACTGATGGAGTCCTATGTCAGAGAAACACTCTGGAACTTCTGGAGTTCTCACAGCCATATTCAGCCCTCACAATTTGGATTTATCCCTGACTCCAGCTGCTGTAGCCAACTCATCTAGTTTCTTGAAGAAACTACCGTCACTACCACTCTGTAATGGGACATAGCTCATACTATAAACTCATTCTTTATGAACAAGCTGATTTATTGGCAATTCTTTGCTGGCATACACACATACACATATAACCAAGGAGGAATTAGATAATCTAGGCTCTTACCTCAGGTAGCATTCACAGGATCAGCAGCTTGAAGTGTATGATGGAAAATTTTCTCCTGTGGAAACTTAGGTTTCAAATTAACAGAAAATCTATTGTTTGCTTATTGCAGAGTATAAACAAATGTGAAGAATGCTGTGTGACATTATATTTATTCCATGGTTTTCATTTGTTTCAACAACAAGCAGACACTGGAGCATGATGTAATCCTCAAATCCATCAGATCCTAACAAACTGTCTAACCCATGTTAGCATGGAAGATGGACATTAAAAAAATGATGATTTTGGTAGTGATAGTTGTGGTGGCTGCTGCTGTTTGTGTGTCTGTCTGTCACTGTGCATGTCAACAAAGTCTACAAAAAGAAGAATATGTATTTAAGTTAACTTGTAAATTTGTCAGTATTTTTCTACCTTTTCTTTTTTCTCTTCATTTCTCTCTGGAAGCCATGTTTCCTGATGCAACACTTCAAGAAATCATCCGAAGCTATACCACCCAGATGGATTCTGAGAACTGGTCAATGGAATGGGCTGTGTGTTATTCTGTTGTTGTTAAGTGCCGAGGTGTTATCAAAGCTAAAGGAAACATGATCACAGCAAACAGGCCCACTCAGAATTCTCTAAAGATAGCCAAGAGTGATTGATTGATTGATAACAGATCAAAATATTCGCTAACAATCAAAGTAAAGTTAGAGAAATTACAATTTATTTGTTGGCTAATTTTTGTTGGTAAATAGAAAGTGTGTGGATGATTGCTGGAGTAAAGGTGGACAAATTGTTCAAAATGTGTTGTTTTTTTTTATATATATATTTAGTATATGACTGTGACTAGGACAGAATTTGTTGGGTTATTGTTGTTTTTATTATTATGAAGGTGTTGGAATAGCAGAATCATTAGTGTCACAGTGTCAGAACATATATATTGCAGTGTTTGTTCCAACACTTCATATTCAGAGTTCAGATCCCTTAGAGGTTAACTTTCCCTTTCATCACACTGGGGACTGGTAAAAATAAAGTACCAGGCAAGTATTGGGTGTTGAATCAACAAAACCATATCCCCCCCCCCAAAAAAAAATCACAATTCAGAAACAATTATTCTGAAGGTGGTAGTAACAAAATTGTTAAAGCACCAGATCAAATGCCTTCAGGATTTTACATTCCCAGTTCAAATCCCATTGAGATCAGATTTGTCTTTCTGGGGAGGGAGGGTGGAGTCGATAAAATAAAAGTACCGGTCAGTTACAGGTCAATTTTATCAACTAACCCCTGTATCCCTGAAATTTTGGGCCTTGTACCTATCTTTTACTTGTTTCATTTCAGTCATTAGACTGCATTTATGCTGCGGCACAGCCTTGAGGAATTTTTAGTTGAGTGAATTGACCCCAGGACTTATTATTTTCTAAGCCTGGTTCTTTTGCTGAACTGCTAAGTTACAAGGTCATAAACACTAACATTAGTTGCAAAGCAGTGGTGAGGGACAAACACAAACATATATATTTGTGTATGTGTATGTATAAATTTATGATGAGCTTCTTTCAGTTTCCGTCTACCAAATCTACTCACAAGGCCTTGGTCAGCCTGAGGCTATAGTAGAATACACTTGCCCAAGGTGCCACACAGTAGGACTGAACCCGGAACCATGTAAGCAAGCTTCTTATCACACAGCCATGCCTGCACCTATTATTGGAAATTATTAAAAAATGGTGCATTGACAGAAGCATTAGAGCACAGGATTTTATTTTAAATGTCTTAAAATATTGAGTTGTGGGTCTTTATGTTCCAAGTTCAAATCCTGCTATGGTTAGCTTTGCCTTTCATTCTTCCAGGGTTGATGAAAATAAAGTATCAACCAAATACTGGAGTTGAGGTAATCAACTAGCCTCTCCTCAAAATTACTAGCTTTGGGCCTAGATTAGAAACAATTATTATTTTTATTACTATTATTTAGTCATGATTTTTTTTTGTTCTGGATTCAAATCCCACCAAGGTCAACTTTGCCTTTCATCCTTCTAAGGTTATAGTTCTCAACCATTTTTTTACCTATGGGCCCTTTTGTTTACTATTTTATTCTGGTGGAACCCCATTGCCATTCAATGTTTATTAACTAATTTTATAGATACTTTTTCAAAATTCTTATTTTGTTATTCACATATTCACTTGTATAGGTTGAACAAGGTAAAACGTTAGAGAAAAGAAATGTAGCTGTTTCTTGCAATACATACATTTAACTCAAAACTTTTCAGTGGATCCCCAATTTACGATTTTGCTAGCATGGGCCCCACCCCAAAATCTTATATGAACTCTTGTTGAGAACCACTGTTCTTTCTTAAGGGTTGATAAAGTAAAGCTCCAATCAAAAACTGGAGTTGGTTAAATAAGCAAGTACCCTGTCCCACCTCATTTCTGGCTTTGTGCCTATATTGTTATTGTTTACAATAAATTTACAATTTGATGAAATTGTATCTGTTGAAAGACCAAATTCAGTGTAAATGAAATAGTTGTCTAATATGATACTGCTGTTGTTATTTAAGTGTTTATTTTCATTATCGTTATAATAATAACAATAAACATGCTTTGCTTGTTATTATGGTTGTTGGCAAAATGATGTATGCATAGTGAATGGGTTTTTATGTGCAGAAATATGTACATTTTGTGAGCATGGTTCACAATTAAGTGAATATTTTCTGTTAAGAGATTAAAAAAAAAATTAGTATTGATTGATAAAATTTATATTTTGAATTTTATAAAATTATATTTTAGAAAAAAAAGTTTTTTTTGTTGTTTTTTTTTCACTTTCTATTTTGTCTTTCAGCCAACTTTGGGTGTTTTTTTTTCTTTGTGCAATTTTTTTTTCTTTGTTTTTTCTTTACCATTTATTGTTGGTGCCAGGTGCAACAAGGATATTTTCAATTTCTGAAAGAGGAAGGGTCACCTCATAATTTTAGGGTGCTGTGCAAGAGTATTTTGGAGAAAGGTGCTCCCTGAAGTACTTATGGGCTTTTACAGGCCTCTTTTTTCTCACATAGGCTCTGGTTGGAATAGAAAAAGCCGTGCTTGTGACGTTTTTATTTCTTAGTGTATTCCATCCCTATGATATAAAATTGAGATGAATGAAGTTAGAGAAGAAAAGGTTTTGTTTAAATTGTTATTTAGCCCTGGAACATCCTTGATTCCGCAGTCCTATCATCATCCCACCTTTGTTAACAATATAATGTATCTAGGCCTATATCCTAGATCCACAAATTTCTGTCACATTTTAAGATGATAAAGTGCAATTTGAAGGAGTTTGGCTGCCATTTCTAGCAGGTCAAGTGACAACGTCATACCCATCATCATCATCATCGTTTAACGTCCGCTTTCCATGCTAGCATGGGTTGGACGATTTGACTGAGGACTGGTGAAACCGGATGGCAACATCAGGCTCCAATCTAAATTTGGCAGAATTTCTACAGCTGGATGCCCTTCCTGACGCCAACCACTCAGAGAGTGTACCCATACTAAAGAAAAAAGGTAAAACCAAAAGTGAAAAGGAAGTTTCAGAAGGCTGTTGGATCTGAGGAATAAGATTTGAACATGTTTAGGAAGCAAATGTTTAGTAATGATTCTATTTAACCATTTCCTTGTCTTGCTAATATTTCTTGTATACTATTCAATTTCCTGTCGATTAACAATATGCGGGGATCATGGCCACCTGAAACATGAGAATGACAGGATGAAAGTCTGGAGTCTATGGCAGTGGATTCTATATTAGTAGAATCATTAGAAGACAATTATTTTTCACCTATTCTGGGCTAATAAAGTACTAGTCAAGTACTGATATATAATCAACTGTTAGCTGGAACACATAACCTAGTTGTTGGGTAAAGGTCTAGTTACCAATTGACATATGTCTAGGTACATCTACAGGCACATCCAAAAGGATGCACCACATAACAATCAACACTATATCTGAACACTAACATTGCATTTGGACATCCAGCCATTAGAAACCATGCCAGCACAGAAGACTGATGTTAAAAGATGATGACAATTACCATATAAGGTATTAATATTTACCAACAGTAATTCAGTCGATGTTACCAAATACAGTAATGCTGTTTGTCAGATATATTGCCTTTAAAACTTAAACATACAGGTTCAAATTTTGATGAAGACCATCTACTATAAAAATCCTCTCACTAACTTAGCACTTTTTCATTGGTAAGGACACTGTAAATAGTACCATGGTTATCTTACTCCCTCTCTGTATGTGTACAAAAGCGTATATACTACCAAGTATTTCATTAGCTGTCAGTGATAGACTTATTTACTAAATTTTCAACTCTAAAATATCAGTTTCTTCTTCTTTTTTTTTTCTTTTTTTTTTTTTTTTGGTGGGGTGGGGGGGTACTTTGTATACAAAGTACACCAGTAATTATATATATTTTATCTCTGGTGCACCATGAAGTAAAATTATGGCTAACTTCATGTTTTGAAGTGATCAAAATTAAAATCCTCCTGCAAAATTTCATGTTATGTTCAAAAGAGATTAATAACTACAATGTTATCTCACTAAACTTTTCGTTATTTTAAAAATTAAATAGTATATTACAAGTCAGAGTCTAAAAAAGTATAAAATGATGCAGTAAGCTACATTAATTTAACAAATTGTGTTCACAGTTATCAAGAAAATCTGATAGATATCCTAGACTGGTGTTTGATCTAGCAGTATCCTAAAGGCGAGGACATTATTCTGTGTGCTTCAACTTAGCTGTTGAAATGATGTACAGGTTTCAGTTGCATTATGGAACCAGACAAATCTTGCCTTATTGCGTTGTTCCATAAAATGAAACCTATTTTCTGGTATATATGGAAGTTCATGAAGATGACATAAGTAAAAGAATATGTTTTGCATTATGGAATTCCACATTATGACAAGATTTTCAGGAACACAGTGCTTCTGTAATCTGTGGGTTTCCATTTTAGATTTTCTCTCAAAATGAAAAACCATTAGAATTGGCCCGCTTTTTCTTGAATGATTCATCTAATCCTTTACTTGTTTCACCAATTTCTTCTACATTCAGAGATGAGAACTCCAGTGTTGCAGTGTGGTTGCATGAGCTGCTAGAAGTAGCTGTCAGATCTCCCATCTCATCACATCTTACAATTTACAAAACAAGAACAACACATTAAACAATGCAGCCCAACAAAAATTGTGCCTGAATTAAAAATGGGACAGCCATGGCTGGAATATCTTTGAGCATAAATCAAAAGTAATCATTTGTTGGTGGACTTAATCATTGCTAGATTGAATGTCATCACCTAGTTTCTGGAGACCTTCATGCTGTGTAACTAGAGAATATCAAATTGACAGAATTCATTCTTCTAGAAATTAAATCCACAGGAAGAGATAAAACCCTGGTTTCTTCAAAATCTTGCAAAATACTTAATTTGACAATGCTTCCAATGCTACTTTTGGAAGTGAATTTTACCATTTTACATTACCTACCTACCCTAAATACAAATAAGGAGAACTGGGCTTTTAAGAGCCCTTGGCCACCAATATAAATTCTCCAATATATTTTAAATTAAAAATTAAATAAAATTTCAGACCAAATATGTTAACATTTTCCAATTTAATTCCCACACAAACACACACACAAGTTTCAATGTATCATCATCATTATAATGTCTGCTTCTCCATGCTTCTATGAATTCAATGGGATTCATTGAGACAAAGTTTCTATGGCTGGATGACTTTCAAATGGTTAACTCTCACCTGTTTCCAAGCAAGGTAATAATTCCTCCATGATCAGACATGTTTTCACAGAAGACTGGATATGAAAGAGACCACTTGTATGACAATGTTGTTTACAACAGTCATGTGTCATCAGGAAAAGGGTACACACGCATATGTCTGTGATTTAAAAATCATAACATTTCTTCAAGATGTCTTCTACAATGTTCATATCCATTTTTGTCACAATCCGAACATTACTTGACTTGCCTGTTATGTTTCTCCAATCTGGTACCATTTGACCTCTGGTTATAGATCCATTCAGTTCTACTTCTGCATAAAGTTCCACACTGTCTAACACACACTGATCATTAATGATAGCAGCCACAGCGAATTCATCACACATTATATATCTTTTGTGTTCCTTTATCCGATTCATTGTACTTTTGAAGATTGTTTGTATAAAGGCAGTTTTCTTGCCAGGATGTGATAGCAGATTCTCAAGAAAAGACTGAAAAAAAAAATTCAAAAGAGATAACAGAAATGAGCTTCTTGCATGAAGTGCACTACAAGTGGTCAGGAAAGGGTAAAAGAGAGGACAGAAAGCAGCCATAAGTCAAAGAAAGACAGCAATGAAAGTAACAAATATATACTTTGTACACAATATACAACACAAAAAGACTGAAAAATAAACAGTAAAAGAGCCAAAAAAGGGAAGGGTATACAGGTATGTCAGGAGTAGTGTTGGTGAATTTTGGGAAGCATGAAATCTTGGAAGGCTGTGTAGTGTCCTGACAGCAAACAACTGACATAAGGAGTCTGTTTTTGTTTTTTTTTTAATTGTGAGTGTATAGAAATTTCTTCATAAGTCATAAATACTGAAATGATTTTCAACTTTTTTCTATATACTAGCAGTGCATCACTGTGTTGCCTGGATGTTATGATTACAGCCACATTGTATAATTTGTTTCTTATGGGCAGAATCAGCACACAAGGAGTGTGAAACAATCAACTCTTCTTTATAAACTTGTTTTTCGGTCATTTTGTGATGAACAATGCTGAAATTGTTGACACCAAAAACATGTAGAATGACAGCTTAGATTAGAATGAAATCCTTATGTTGCCCTCAAAATGACCTAGACTTACAGGTTTAAAAAATTGGATGACGTATGAGGATGTATAGGTATCCACATTGCAGAAAGTAAGGTACATGGAAAGAAAGCTGCTTCATTGTGAAAAGCATCATCTCTAATGCTTGGGCAGACTGCACACTTCAACATGTGTTAAGTGAAATGCTTTTGGGTAAACTATGTTTTGCATAAGCCAAGTATTGATAGAATAAATATACAAGTCATCTGCACTGCTAACTTGAGAGCATGTGACATATAGTTGTCCATGAGAAAAGCAGGGTATTTGTAAATTGAGACCCATAATTTTTAAAGTTTGACCCTGGGTTTTGTTGATCGTGATAGCAAAGCATAATTACACTGGGAACTGGAGGCGTTTGAATTGAAATGGCACATTTGAGGGAATGAGGGGCATGCATGGAATATATGTGATCTCTTCTCGATGACAGCCAGCAATAATGGTTGCTTGTAGGACATGACTTGTCTTTGTAGTTACAGTCAATCTTGTACCATTGCATAGTTGTGGTGGGTCGAAATTCCTCAAGAGCATGATAGGTGCACCTTTCTTTAGGAGCAGCTAATGCAGTGGCAGTCCTGTGGGTTGTAGAGGGTTGAGAAATTCAACTGGATACTCAACAGTAGCATGTTCATTGATGGTAGTATCAATGGAAACAAATGTTGAAGCATCTCCAGGTAGAACGTGGAGGAGTTCATGGATTATTTTATCAATGCTTTCATTCCAAGGTGTTAAAATAGCTCTCTCTGTGAACCATGCTATGTTTTTGAAGTTGTCTTGCAATGTGAGAAATACCTTTTCTTTAAGCTCGGCCAATCTAGACACCACATGTCCATATTGCAGTACATGCTGTTGCAGGGTGTTATTCAATGGTAAGGCACCATTTTAAATTTATAGAAGTTGATGAAAGAATTCCTCAGCTAAGGGGTTGTAGAGGCGAGCTTGCATATTGCTGCTTAATGAAAGCTGACAAACAAACCTCCACAGAGGTGAAAACTTCAGACATACATAGATGTCATCAGCTCACGTATCCCGTGGTATGACTGGTAATATGACAGAAATCCCCTGCGAGGACAACAGTTAAGCGCCCCCTCCCCCCATAATGGCAGTATTGTTTCTAATATTCCTTAGTGACTTATCTAGGGCTTCTAGTGCACCACTGTGTGCCATTGTGCGTTCATCCCAGTCAATAAGTGTAATTTAGAGCAGAATTTCTGCTGTCAGCGATTGTTTTGAAATATTATATATTTGGGCATTGCTGAAGTGAGTTTTCTTGAGCACAAATAGAGGCAGTTTTTTTTGCGGCCCTTGTTTGTAGAGATAAATGAGAATGTCTTCGTTTTGGTGGCATGGCTGAAAAGAGTGAACGATTAAGGAACATACAAGATGGAAGACATAGCAATTGGAAGTTGTGCATTGTATAATTTGATTTTTTTAGTAACGAATGAAAAGATGTGGAAAAATTCATATGTCAAGTTGTATACTGTTATTATGAGAAGAAGCGGTAAACTGTGAATGATTTGGCTACGTTCTGTCTTGATAAGCATAATGCATTCTGTTAGTTGATATATAGTGGAGTGGATTAATGGCGTAATGCAAGTTATTGTTTGTCCAAAAGTTAAGAGGTGGGGGGGGGGTACAATTTGCATGAAAGTGATTTATGTTCTTAAGAAGGATCACAAACTATGTACTGTTTCATGGAGTAAAAAGGGGTTAATATGATTTTGCCCAGAAATCATGTTTTCAAAATTATAATTTCCCCCCTCCCCATCGAAATTTCCTAATTTTTAACTGTTTTTCGAATTTTGTTTTTTATGCACGTGGTAAAATACACAGATTACGAATGTGGCAAATATAATTTGTTTGTTTTTGACATGCTAGAAACAACAGGTAAATGACAGGATTTCTGAGATAATTTCCTTGTAAGTTTAAATGGAAAATCAGGTTTTGGAATATGCTCATCACAAACAGGAATGACAGAATAGGAAATAGTTATTTCCATAGAATTTGAGCAGTAATTTAGCGCACAGCAAAAAATAACATAATTCATACAGAACTTTAACTCTGTGTGTGTGCCAAAGGAAGTTATCAAAAGATTCAGTACTATTTCTGCTACCAACTAAACTTTATGTTCATTGACATATTTCCATTACAAAATTTTAAAATTATAATCTTTTCCATAACTCAACTCTCGTAAATATTTTATACAATGAGGATGACGTCACATTTTCTATATGAGAAATGTCAAAATTGGCACACACATACAAACTCTCTTTTATAGATATAGATAACTGTGCCCAAGGGTAGTAAAGGTATTGACTTCCTAGAAATGGTCAAGAATGTAAGCTGGATCCTGTAGGAATGAAAAGAGGAATCTGCATGGTTGAAAAATTCACTTCATAACAACCTTCTTGATAATTTCCATCTATTAAAGTCCACTCATAAGGACAAAGTATCGGTCAACTGAAGTCTATGGTGGAAGGCTTTTGCTCAAGATGCCCTGCAGTAGAATAGAGGGAAATTTATCTCTCATCTGCTAAATAGCATGAAACCAGAGCTACATAGCATTTTCTTTCAAAGTACTTCGATGCTTAGAAAAGCAGTTATAATTACATTTCCATTAAATATTTTGTCTATGTATAAGGATTTGTAGAAGTACCTCCTAATTTTTTATTTACTTTCTCCTCTTATACTCTATCTTTGTAATAATTTTCATATCTTACACACATTCTACTTCTTCTTCATAGAATATGATATTCTAACTTCTCATACATTATACCATATAATCCATTCCAGTATTCTATGTATTCTCGTTCCTCTGTAAATTAAATACGCAAGAAGAGATTAAACTCTGGTTTCTTCAAAATTTTGCAAAATACTCAATTTGACAATGCTTCCAATGCTACTTTTGGAAGTGAATTTTACCATTTTACATTACCTACCTACCCTAGATACAGATGAGGAGGACTGAGCTTTTAAGAGCCCTTGGCCACCAATATAAATTCTCCAATATATTTTAAAATAAAAATTAAATAAAATTTTTGACCAAATCTTTTAACATTTTCCATTTTATTCATACACAACCACCTTCACACACACACACACACTTGTTTCAATGTATCAACATCATCATCATTATAAAGTTCACTCTTCCATGCTTGCATCAGTACAATGAGATTCATGTTTTCCCAGAAAACTGGAAATGAAAGAGACCATTTGTATAACAATATTGTTGTTTACAACTGTCACGTGACATCAGAAGGTTATGCATGCACATATAATGTCTGTGGTTTAAAAATCATAACATTTCTTCAAGATGTCTTCTACAATGTTCATATCCATTTTTGTCACAATCCGAACATTACTTGGCTTGTCTGTTATGTTTCTCCAATCTGGTACCATTTGACCTCTGGTTATAGATCCATTCAGTTCTACTTCTGCATAAAGTTCCACACTGTCTAACACACACTGATCATTCATGATAGCTGCTATAGCTAGTTCATCACACATTACTGCATAGCGTTGGCGTGTCTCCACCAGTTTCATTGCACTTTTGAAGACTTTTTGCATAAGGGCAGTTTTCTTGCCAGGATGTGATAGCAGCTTTTTAAAAAAAGACTATAAAAAAAAATTCAAATATGATAATAGAAATGAGATTTTTGTATAAAGTGGTTGTAAAAAAGGGTAAAAGAAGGGAGAGAAAGCAGTCATAAGTCAAAGAAAGAAAAACAATGAAAGTGAGAAATACATGGAAAGCACACAGGATAAAACATGAGACAGAAAAGCAAATAGCAAAACAGCCATAAAAAGGAAAGGGTACATAGTTATGTCAGGTGTAGTGTTAGTGAATTTTGGGAAGCATGGAATCTTTGAAGGATATAGTGTCTTGACAGCTATCAACAGACATAAGGAGATTATTCCATACATGGTCTGATCAATAAGTATCCGGACTGTTGCCATAGTAACAAAGCTAAAGCACACAGAGTGAAGCCGCTTGGTACAGACTGACTTTGAACTCTGCTGTGCATGAGCACTAAGTTTTAACATTCTAGCTCACTTCCATTGTTTACAGCAGTGCTTGGAAGGAAGGTGTGTAGCATGTGAAAGTTAAGCAGAGAGTCTGCATCAAATTTTGCCAAAAGCGTGGCAATACCTGCTCAGAGGCCTATGCAAAAACGCCAAGTTTTCAAAAAGTTTTCATTGTTCTCAGCAGAATAGAGGAGATCTTGTGCAAGTGAAACCCAAGTGTCTTTTTGGTCAGCTGAAAGTAGTTGCGGCACAAACTTGGCAGACACATGTCTCATACTCAAATTTTCATCGATAATGAACTGAAATGAACTGTAAATAATCTGCACATCCTCTGATAACTCAAGGATCGTGATTCGACGATATCCCCTCACAGCGACACACATCTGCAATGTTTTTCTGCTTTCTGCTGATTGCAGGTCTCCCAGAGCATTCATCAATATCAATATTTTTTTCAGCCATCTTGGAAACGTCTGAACCATTTGTACACTTGTGTGCAACTCATACACTTTCTGCAACTTTGTGTAGACCTCTGAGCAGGTATTGCCATGTCAACTTTCTCTGTCGTGGTCAATGTGACGATCACATGCTACACACCTTCCTTCCAAGCACTGCTGTAAACAGCAGAAGTGAGTGAGAACATCAAAACTTACTGTGCATGCACAGCAGCAGGGTTCAAGGTCAATCTTTGCCAAGCGGCTTCACTCTGCATGCTTTAGCTTCATTACCATGGCAACAGTCTGGATACTTGCTCATCAGACCTTGCATATGCTGAAATGATTTTTTTTTAAATTTTTTTTTTATAAGTGTGTCTAAGGGCAGTAGAGGTATTGACTTCATAGAAACGGTCTAAGTTGGATCCTTTAGGAATGAAAAGGGGAATCTAGCCTGGCTGCATGGTTGAGAAATTCACTCATGGTCTACTCACAAGGACAAAGTATTGGTCATCTGAAGTCTGTGGTGGAAGATTTTTACCTGAGACACCCTGCAGTAGAATCGAAGCTAATTGATAACCACACCAACAGATCTGTTCCCATTATTTGATTCCTGAATTTCTGATACTTACTGTAGGTTGCTTTAAATCTTCGCATAGTTCCCATGTTATCAGTGTTATTGGACAAGAAAGTTTCTTAAGAACAATGCTTGCTGCTTCTGGGTCATTGTAAAAGTTGAATTCAGCACTTCTTGATACGTTGCCAACTCCTGGAATATATATGACAGAAAAAAAAAATCTGTTTAAGTCACTTCATAGCTTTTAGTCACTTTGTAGAGTTGTCATTTTAGATTTATAGCCTGCAAAATGGTTTGGTTATTCAACATCCATTTTCACAATATATCGAGCGAGATCGTTGCCAGTGCCCCTGGACTGGCTCTTGTGCGGGTGGCACATAAAATACACCATTTTGAGTGTGGCCATTGCCAGTACCGCCTGACTGGCCTTCATGCCGGTGGCACGTAAAAAGTACCCACTACACTCTCGGAGTGGTTGGCTTAGGAAGGGCATCCAGCTGTAGAAACTCTGCCAAATCAGATTGGAGCCTGGTGTAGCCATCTGGTTTCACCAGTCCTCAGTCAAATCGTCCAACCCATGCTAGCATGGAAAGCGGACGTTAAACGACGATGATGATGATCTTGAGTGGGAAGGTTTTCCCATATTTGGATATTTAGATATCGTTGAAATAATTATGTGAATATAATTACAAAGTACTCAAGCACAAAGAAGTTTTTGTGTATGCAGTTGTGAAAGGTGTTGTCTTAATACATAATTATAATAATAGCAATAATGGGCATATGTTATACAGTGCTCAGATGCACAACTCATCCGGAAAGGAGTAAAAGAAGGGACAGAAAGAAATGTCTAAGTCAAGAAAGACAGCTATGACAGCCAAAATTGCATGCATAGTACACAGGATAAGACACATATAGTGAACAGTAAAAGGAGCATAAAGAGGAAAGGATGCACATCAGGAATTGTGTTAGTGAATTTCAGGAAGCAAGATGTATTTGAAGGATGCAGTGTTGTGACATAAAAACTGATCCATGATTCAACATTTCTGAGTATGAACTCTACACTTAACTCCAACTGATGTCATAACATGGTTTTTCTAATATTCCTGTAATGAAATTGATGCATATACTTCACCCTACTTAAAATACCAACATGTCACAATCAAATGAAGAAATCCCTACATGTCACAGGCCAATTGAGGGAATCAGCTTTCTAGAAATAGCAGCCAACTTGTTTTCAAATCAGACCTTATTGTTTTGAAAGGGACAAATTGGTCTTGGGTGCCCAGTGTCTGGGAAACAGAAGTGATGGTCACAAGACACTTTTAATCATATGCATGTTTTATCAGTGTTTTTTTGAGGCAGAAAAAAATGAACATAATGTTTAGGCACAGGTGTGACAGTGTGGTAAGAAGCTTGCTTCCTAACCACATGGTTTCAAGTTCATTCCCACTGCATGGCACCTTGAACAAGTGTCATCTACTATAACCTCAAGCCGTCTAAAGCCTTGTGAGTAGATTTGGTAGACGGAAACTGTTCCCCACTACTGCTTGAGAATCAACAGAATAAGTACCAGACTTTAAAAAAATACATCCTGGGGTTGATTCATTCAACTAAAAATTCTTCAAGGTGGTGTTCCAGTATGGCCACAGTTTAATGACTGAAACAAGTAAAAGATCAAAGATAACAAAATGAATATAAAATACAGAATTAAGGTGGATTAAAATAAGGTAAATAAAAAAAGAAAAGAAAAATATCAAAGTAAGATTGAAAACAAATGTAAGATTACCTTTATAATTTCCACCCATCATATAGCAACTCTTGAGTTTTGAACCAAAATCTGGATCTAAGGTAATTGCAGTGGCTATATTAGTAAGAGGAGCTAAGCAAACAAGATGTAACTCCCCTGAAAAGTAAAAAAATGCAAAATCTTTATATTTTAGTACAAACACATGAAACAGCAGCGGTCACATATTTAAGATGTGTACATTTTAGTTTTTTAATATATTTCTGCTAGAATGTAGAAGGCAATCAGTGCTGCGGAATCCTGTTTGGGAAAAATTTTCTTCCGACAGGCTTTGTGTGTGTGTGTGTTTTACACATTGAGTAGAAGTACAAGAAATGTTAAGTGAATACAGAGAAATTTTGCAGTGAACTTCTTTAATGTTCCAGAGTAAAGGAGCACACACATGTACATATACAGATAATCATCATCATTTAACATCTACTTTCCATGCTGACATGAATTGGGCAATTTGAGTGGATCTGGTGAGTCACAAGGCTACAATGAGCTTCAATGTCAGCTTTGACAGTTTTTACAGTTTGATGCCCTTCCTAACACCAACCACTTTACAGAGTGTGCTGGGTGCTTTTTGTGTGTGTGAAGCTATCAAGTAACTTGCAAGACAGAAGAAGAACAAGGAGAGGAAAAGGGAAAAAGCTCACACTGCTAAATGGGGAGTATTTGAAAGGGGAAAGTGGTTTCATACTGAATGTTGAAAGGCAAAAGTAAGATTAAGGGACAGGCACAGGCGTCTTGCTATAAAGGAGATAGATGGCTAACCTCTATTATATAGGGAGGGAGATGGGAATAGTAGAGGAGATAAAGGAAAGTAGTGATGGAGTGCCAAAGCAAACTCTCCAGCTACAAGGTGACCATAAGAGAAAATATGGACAGTGGGTTACGGGAGATGAGTTGAGAGGAGTTGTGGGTGGAGATGAGTGTAGTGAGTGATGAACAAGAGTGGAGGTGTGGTTGAGGGAAATACCAGGAAGGAGAGGTGTAAGGTGATAGATAAGAAAAGTGTTAAGATTGGGATAGAGCAAAGAAAAGAACTGGCACTGGCATTCTGTTGGTTACAACAACAATGAGGGTTCCAGTTGATCTAACCAATGGAACAGTCTGCTTGTGAAATTAGTGTGCAAGTGGCTGAGCACTCCACAGACACACGTACCCTTAATGTAGTTCTCAGGGAGATTCAGCATGACATAGTGTGTGACAGGACTGACCCTTTGAAATACAAGTACTACTCTTTTTTGCCAGCTGAGTGGACTGGAGCAACAAGAAATAAAATGTCTTGCTCAAAGAACTTATGAACTTACGATTGTGAGCCGAATGCCCTAACCACTAAGCCACATTTCTTTCACCAATGAAAAGAGATTGGGTTAAAGGCACAAAAGCAGGTGACTGGTGGGAATAGTATGGGCTGAGATGATAATGAGATATGGAAATGTTTCCAGGGGTGGTGGGAGTGGAGGTGACCAGAAGGGAGGGTATGTTGTATGTGCCAATTCTGTTCTCAGCAGCCAAGTAATGCTATAGATAAAGGAGTGATAAGCATTAGGGGAGAAGTATTGGAAGAAATGCTTGATGGGACAGAGAGAACAGAGGGGTGGGCAGAGTTACTGCATGTACAAGCGTACCTAAGTAGTTTTAGGTTATCACCTTTGCTATGATGCTTGGGTCTCCTCGAGCACAGTAAATAACCAATTATCTAAATCCACTGTTATCTCTTCTGTAAGGTTCAGCATCCTGAGATTAACCTTCAGTACTCTGTCCCATGTTTTGAGGCAAGTGAAATCGGAATCGAACTAAATTTAACGACTGGCCCCCATGCCAATGTCTCCTCCATTGGACACTAAACTCTGCTTGCGAAGACCTGTTGGGACAAGCGAAAGTGAAATGTGCGTGTATACACATACACATATATTCATACATCCATACACACACATATATATGTATTTATGTGTAATTAATATTATATAAGTAAGGGTAAATCCCAGCTGTTTCCTCTTGAAGCGTATTCCAATATTACAATCAATATGTATCCATAGTTGGTGCTGTATGTGAGTCAAGATACATATTAAGATTGAGAATTATGGAAAAACTATTTGCAGAGCTAATTTATAATAAAACAGGAATATTCCCTGTCTGAAGTGTTTCTAATAGGAAACTCTTTACATGTTGTTAAGGTTATCTCTACAAATTTTCTGTAGAAATTATAGCCAGCACTAATTTTGTTACAATGCTTCATATATATCTCTGGCACCTGATGTACACAATGAGATCAAAAATGAAAAACAGGTAATGGGTATATGACATATTTCAGGAGTTTTTGCCTCTTCATCAGCACCTATCCAACCCATAGTGGAGGTGCAATGGCCCAGTGGTTAGGGTAGCGGACTCACAGTCATAGGATTGTGGTTTCGATTCCCAGACTGGGCGTTGTGAGTGTTTATTGAGCAAAAACACCTAAAGCTCCACGAGGCTCCGGCAGGGGATGGTGGTGAACCCTGCTGTACTCTTTCACCACAACTTTCTCTCACTCTTACTTCCTGTTTCTGTTGTGCCTGTAATTCAAAGGGTCAGCCTTGTCACACTGTGTCATGCTGAATATCCCCCGAGAACTATGTTAAGGGTACACGTGTCTGTGGAGTGCTCAGCCACTTGCACGTGAATTTCGCGAGCAGGCTGTTCCGTTGATCGGATCAACTGGAACCCTCGAAGTCGTAAGCGACGGAGTGCCAACAACATCCAACCCATTAACCATCCACAAACTCATTGATTTAATAGCCACTAAATATAGTGGTGTAATGCTATTGTGTATACCAATTCATGTATTAAACACATTCCTGGAAGCTGGTTTGTAAATATCAGTGACTTGTAGGGACACAGCATTTTGTTGTGCAACCATAATACTCTACAAAGTATATCAAACGTTTTTATAAGTCATCGTGATGCCACCTGTGCCCAGCGTCGCCTTTCTGGCACTTGTGCCCGCGGCATGTGTAAGGACTTTCGAGCGAGATCGTTGCCAGTGCCCCTGGACTGGCTCTTGTGCGGGTGGCACATAAAATACACCATTTTGAGCATGGCCGTTGCCAGTACCGCCTGACTGGCCTTCGTGGCACGTAAAAGCACCCACTACACTCTCTGAGTGGTTGGCGTTAGGAAGGGCATCCAGCTGTAGAAACTCTGCCAAATCAGATTGGAGCCTGGTGTAGCTATCTGGTTTCACCAGTCCTCAGTCAAATCGTCCAACCCATGCTAGCATGGAAAGCGGACGTTAAACAACGATGATGATGATGAATACTATGTTCTAGAGTGTTAGCAGTGCTATCACATCTCTTGTTAAGATTATCTCTACAGATTATCTATAGAAATTATAGCCCGCACTAATTTTGTTACATTTCATATATCCAAGATGCCTGATGTAAACAACAACAAGACTGAAGGCGAAAAATAGGTAATAGGAATATATGACATATTTCAGAAGTTTCTGTTCCTTCATCAGCACTCATCCAAACCTTCAATCATACACAATAGCCACTTAAATATAGCAGTGTAATGTAATTGGATATTCCAGTTTTACATATTAAACGCATTCCTGGAAGCTGTTACATAAATATTGATGACTTGTAGGGACACCATATTTCATCTTTGCCTTTCATCCTTTCAAGGTCGATAAAATATGTAGGCGCAGGAGTGGCTGTGTGGTAAGTAGCTTGCTTACCAACCACATGATTCTGGGTTCAGTCCCACTGCATGGCACCTTGGGCAAGTGTCTTCTACTATAGCCTCGGGCCGACCAAAGCCTTGTGAGTGGATTTGGTAGACAGAAACTGAAAGAAGCCCGTCATATATATATATATATATATATATATGTATATGTATGTGTGTGTATATGTTTGTGTGTCTGTGTTTGTTCCCCCAACATCGCTTGACAACAAAAGAGACCGATAGAAGAAGTACTAGGCTTCCAAAGAATAAGTCCTGGGGTCGATTTGCTCGACTAAAGGCGGTGCTCCAGCATGGCCGCAGTCAAATGACTGAAACAAGTAAATAGAAAAAAAAAAGAGTAAGTCAAGTGATGGGGTTGATATAATCAACTTCCCCCACTGGATTTTGAACTATAAAGAAAAACGATAACATCAAAAAGATGTTTTCTTGTTATCAGTGAACTTTGGAACCTTAGCTATCACTACCTGCTTATTGATAACGAACTTCAGTGTAAAGCAATGAACTGGCACAGAATTGTTACCAAGTCAGGCAAAATTCTTAGCGGCATTTCATCATCTTCAGGTTCTGAGTTCGAGGTCAACTTTGCCTTCCATCAATAAAATAAGTGCCAATTTGAGTACTAGGATTGATTTAATCAAGTTTGCAAAAATAAAGTGTGTAAATTACATGGGTTTTACAGTAATTGTTTTTGATAAACCATGAAAAGTGTCATCAAAAGAGTTGATCTTTAATTAAAATGTTATTTAAATCTCAATAGATGCAGTACGGCTGAAAAGTTAAGAATTTCGCTTCACAACGACAAGGTCTCAGGTTCAATCTCACTGCACATCATCTTGAGCAAATGTCATTTTCTAAAGAATTGGGTTGATGGTGGTGATGATGTTGATGTTAACAATGATGGTGGTGATGGTAGCAGTGACGATGATGACATCAATGATGACTATGACGATGATGACGACGATGATGATGATGAGGATGAGGATGATGATGATGATGATGAGGATGATGATGATGATGATGATGATGATGATGATGATGGCAATGACAATGACAACAACATCAATTTACCTGGGTTTTGGTTCACAAGATGAATTAAAGCATTTACAGCATGTTCCTTCTGAAGGTGATCCAAACCCGGTGCTTCACTGTCTGCAACATCTCCAAAACCATCTTTGCCATGATAATATTGGGCATGCTGGACTGTTTGCATTAATGGATGCTTACAACCTTGAAACACTGGAATCTGAAACAATATTTTGTTATAAGAAAATGAGAGATCATTTTGCTGGATATGTGCAGTTACTGTTCACCTTACACATATGTAAATCTAAACTGATGACCATAAGGAAAAACATGGGAGAAGAAGGAATTCCAGGGGCTTCACACTCAGGAAAGGAAGGATTGAATATATAGTGGTTAAGGTTGGGAAGGAAGGATGGGTGCAGTATGAATGATGGAGTGCGCCAGGTGGGTTTTGATGGAGGTGATACACTATGACCTAGTTCCAACAAGCAGATGCCATTGTAATTGTAGTAGAAAGGTATAGAGGGAATAGCTACAGAAAGTCTACAGGCTAGAGGTAGGAGTTAATTGGTCAGTAATTAGGAGAGGAAAAGAAGAACAACATCCCTGGGCCTTTGGTGGGATGAAAGAAGAAAGTTAAACTGAACGTTGATACTTGAAACAGAGCATACTCTACTAAAGATACCCAAGAGTCAGGTGGTGGTGTTAAACTAGGTTATCAATTAAATCTATCATCTATGACCAGGTATAATCACCCTGATTAAGCTTCCATGCCATTTCTATCTTATAAGGTTTGGGTCAACTTCAAATTATGGCAGAGGATATTTGCTCAAGGCACTGCGCTGTGGATGTCAATCTTGGAACTATATGACTGCAATACATTCAACCATACATTCACCCATCTGTGTGTATGTACACACACACAAACATACATATATGCATATATACATGCAACCATACAGTTCCAGCCTAATGAAAATTTTCAGTGAAAAAAAAAAAACGTTTGTTACCATCATCTCTATATGGTTGCTTGGCTTTCTAAATATAGCAACAGTGCTTTACTGTATTTAGTGTAGTAGTTATATAGCTGTACAACAATAAAGTGGAGTTTTAAAAGTCTGCCTCAAGCCTACAGGCTCAAGTGAGGCCAGAATTTATTTGAATGTTCAAGGAGTTTAGACTGAAAGTACAAGATTCCCTTTTGTACCTGAACAGGTCACCAATCTGTCACTGTGTTAATCTCCAGCTATCGCTAGTAGTAATTTTCAACAATGGGAAATGAAATGCTTTTCTCAAGGACACAACATGCCACCTGGTCCAGAAACTGAACCCATGATATATTAATCAAAAACTCAACACTCTAATCACTGGGCCATGCATCATCATCAATATACGTGAGCGAGATCGTTGCCAGTGCCGCTGGACCGGCTCCTGTGCAGGTGGCACGTAAAATACACCATTTTGAGCGTGGCCGTCGCCATTACCACCTGACTGGCCCTCGTGCCGGTGACACATAAAAGCACCCACTACACTCTCGGAGTGGTTGGCGTTAGGAAGGGCATCCAGCTGTAGAAACTCTGCCAGATCAGATTGGAGCCTGGTGTCGCCTCCTGGTCCACCAGTCCTCAGTCAAATCGTCCAACCCATGCTAGCATGGAAAGCGGACGTTAAACGACGATGATGATGATGATGATGTTTAGCTTTAAAAAGGCAATTAAAATAGGCTGAGCATAATTACAGTGAGGAAAAAACATTAGCTTGATGACCTTCATGCATTGTTGTCTCTCAAATATTTAAAATCTACAATTAAGAGCCCTATCTACTCGCTGGCGGTACCTACCCACCACTACCCATTTTCCTTTATTCAAAAATTCTTATCGCTCCTTAAAATTATGGCTTTTAAGTGTTGATTTCTCAGCCCAAGAATTACAGCGTGATGTGCTGCTTGACTGGTCCCCCCTCTCTCTCTCTCTCTCTCTTTCTATATATATATGATGATGATGATGATGATCTTTTCTCCCGCCATGCCTCTGTCTACCCCTCCATCCTCTATCTCTCTTTCGTAGTTTTTCCTTAAGGTCTTCAGGTTCTGGCTATATATAAATGAGAAACCCATTCTAAATTATCTCGCTGACATACTACGACGAAATCTCCAAGATGCAGATAAGATAGAGATTTTTTATTTATTTACGGCCTCAAACATCTCATAATACCTTCGCGCTTTAGTTGCCCCCTATTATTTATCTTGTTTCTCTCCATGAAATTCAATTGAATTCAGTTGTTGTCTTAAATTCATGCTTATTCATTTTCTAAGCTTCCTAAATTCATGCTACGTTATATTCTAATCACCCAGAATTCATTGCTCTTTTAAAAATTACGATTTATGCATTGTTGTCTCTCAAATATTTAAAATCTACAATTAAGAGCCCTATCTACTCGCTGGCGGTACCTACCCACCACTACCCATTTTCCTTTATTCAAAAATTCTTATCGCTCCTTAAAATTATGGCTTTTAAGTGTTGATTTCTCAGCCCAAGAATTACAGCGTGATGTGCTGCTTGACTGGTCCCCCCTCTCTCTCTCTCTCTCTCTCTTTCTATATATATATGATGATGATGATGATGATCTTTTCTCCCACCATGCCTCTGTCTACCCCTCCATCCTCTCTCTCTCTTTCGTAGTTTTTCCTTAAGGTCTTCAGGTTCTGGCTATATATAAATGAGAAACCCATTCTAAATTATCTCGCTGACATACTACGACGAAATCTCCAAGATGCAGATAAGATAGAGATTTTTTATTTATTTACGGCCTCAAACATCTCATAATACCTTCGCGCTTTAGTTGCCCCCTATTATTTATCTTGTTTCTCTCCATGAAATTCAATTGAATTCAGTTGTTGTCTTAAATTCATGCTTATTCATTTTCTAATCACCCAGAATTCATTGCTCCTTTAAAAATTACGATTTATGCATTGTTGTCTCTCAAATATTTAAAATCTACAATTAAGAGCCCTATCTACTCGCTGGCGGTAACCCGCCCTCCCACCCCCTCCACCGGAAGTTCATTCCTCTGTCATCCCACCCCCTCCACCGGAAGTTCATTCCTCTGTCATCCCACCCCCTCCACCGGAAGTTCATTCCTCTGTCATCCCACCCCCTCCACCGGAAGTTCATTTCTCTGTCATCCCACCCCCTCCACCGGAAGTTCATTCCTCTGTCATCCCGCCCCCTCCACCGGAAGTTCATTCCTCTGTCATCCTGTCAACCTCGGCTGTCTCCCGGAACCCATCTAGTGGCCTTGGCCATCCTCTCCCCTACCTTTGGGTAGCGCATTAAGGTTGAGAAATGTTTGCAGGTTGTAGGTACTGTTTTGCTTATGAATTCTTCCAATTGCAAGTTTTCTTTTCAGGTACACGACACTGCTTTTCCCCTTCCCAGGCTACAGGCCCACACCCCCAACACCCATACTGTTAGGATTGGCACTCTCAACGTCGGCACGCTGAAAGGTAGATCTGGTGAAATTGTTGAGATGCTTGAACGGAGATGCGTAGATATGTGCTGCATCCAGGAAGTAAGATGGAGAGGAGGTTCTGCAAGGTTCCTCACAGGCAAAGAACACAGGTACAAGATTTTCTGGGCAGGGAACACTGACGGGGTCGGGGGCGTAGGAATACTTCTAGCGGAGAAATGGGTGGATAAGGTAATCGAGGTCGTTAGAGTAAGTGACAGAGTACTTAAGATCAGACTAGTGCTTCATCATAGATTAGCTACTGTCATCTCAGCCTATGCACCTCAACCTGGGCTACCAGATGGTCTGAAAGACCAATTCTATGACACCCTCTTGCAAACTACCTCGTCGACGAGTGACAGGGACCTTCTCTTTGTGGCTGGAGACTTCAACGGTCATGTCGGACGTCGTGCTGGGGGCTTCCATGGCATACATGGAGGCTATGGCTTCGGTTCCCGCAACGAGGAGGGAACCAGACTGCTGGAGTTCTGTGATGCAACCAATCTTATGGTCTGCAATACCAACTTCAGGAAACCTGCCAGTCACCTAGTCACCTACCGCTCCGGCAGACACTCTAGCCAAATCGACTACATCCTCGCCAGAAATAGGGAAAGAGGGCGGCTTATAAATGCCAAAACCTACCCTGGCGAAGAATGTACCCCACAACATAGATTAGTAGTTAGCGACTTTGGGATCAAGGCAAAATGGGTGCCCAGAATTAGACAGGCTTGGAGAAGAAGGGTGTGGAAGCTTAAAGACCCTGCAAACGGACAGAGACTTAGAGACAAGTTACTTGAAGCATTTAACGAAATAGAAGGGGATATAGCATCATACAACGTGGAAGACAATTGGAGATTTCTGCGGGACAACCTGTTGAAAGCCACCGACCAGATTTGTGGGTGGTGTAAGGTCCCCTCCCAACCCAGAGTAACGTGGTGGTGGAACAAGGAGGTAGACAGGGCTATTAGACAAAAGAAACAGGCTTGGAAGGACTGGAAGAACGGTGGTAGCAGGGAATTGTACCAATGTGCCAGAAGGGAGGCTAGGCGACAGGTTTATTTAGCCAGAGGGGAAGCAGATAAGGAAAGATTTGCCAATGTTCTGCGCCGTGAGGACCAAAGACTCGAGGTATTTCGTGTTGCAAGACAGTGTAGGAGAGAGAATAGTGATGTTGTAGGAGAGAAATGTGTTCGCATGGATGATGGTACGCTTGCATTAAATGAGGATGCAAAGAAAGAGGTCTGGAGATGCCACTACGATAGATTGCTTAATAAAGAGAATGAATGGGAGAAAGAGAGCCTGCCTTATGTCGACCCAATAGAGGGACCAGCTATCCGAGTTGATAGTACCAGGGTAGATAAAGCAATTAAGAGTATGAAGACCGGGAAAGCCCCCGGCCCATCAGGAATCACTGCAGAGATGCTCAAAATATCCGGCAGTGTTGGCTATAGCCTAGTCACCCGTATTACGAACCAGGTGATACACGAAGGAGTCATACCCTATGACTGGTGTAGCAGCATCATAGTCAACTGCTACAAAGGTAAAGGGGACGCTTTAGATACAAATAATTACAGAGGCATCAAGCTGTTAGATCAGGTTATGAAAGTTACAGAGAGGGTCATAGCCCAACTAATTAGGGAGCGAATCAATTTAGATGAGATGCAGTTTGGGTTCGTGCCAGGTAAAAGCACTACTGATGCCTTATTTCTAGTGAGACAGTTGCAAGAGAAATACCTAGCTAAGGATAAACCTCTGTACCTGGCTTTCGTTGACATGGAGAAAGCCTTTGACAGGGTCCCCCGATCCCTTATCTGGTGGTCAATGAGGAAACTTGGGATAGAAGAATGGTTAGTGAGAGCTGTGCGAGCCATGTACAGAGATGCTGCCAGTAAGGTGAGGGTTGGAAATGAGTACAGCAATGAATTCCGGGTAGAGGTAGGGGTCCACCAAGGTTCCGTCCTCAGCCCCTTATTATTTACCATAGTCCTCCAGGCAATCACAGAGGAGTTCAAGACAGGTTGCCCCTGGGAGCTCCTCTATGCTGATGACCTTGCCCTAATTGCGGAGTCACTATCAGAACTAGAGGAGAAGTTTCAGGTGTGGAAGCAAGGTCTAGAATTGAAGGGCCTTAGAGTCAACCTAGCTAAAACCAAAATCCTAATAAGTAGGAAGGTAGATAAAACACAAACCCCTTCAGGTAGATGGCCCTGCTCAGTATGTAGAAAAGGAGTAGGTAGTAACTCTATAAGATGTACCCGGTGCAAGCTATGGACACATAAGAGGTGCAGCAACATCAAAGGCAGGTTAACTAGCAAGTTAGTTTTTGTTTGTGGCAGATGTTCAGGTGCAATAAAGACTGCAAACAAACAGGAAACAACTTCTATCTCATTCCAGGGTGAAAAACTAGAGGTAGTCGATAGCTTCCGCTATCTGGGCGACCAAGTTAGTAGTGGGGGTGGGTGCGCTGAAAGTGTAGCTGCTAGAATAAGAATAGCCTGGGCAAAGTTTAGAGAGCTCTTACCCCTGCTGGCGACAAAGGGACTCTCACTCAGAGTAAAAGGCAGACTGTATGACGCATGCGTACGAACAACCATGCTACATGGCAGTGAAACATGGGCTGTAACTGCTGAGGACATACGTAAGCTCGCAAGGAATGAAGCCAGTATGCTCCGTTGGATGTGTAATGTCAATGTGAATACCCGTCAGAGTGTAAGTATCTTGAGAGAAAAGCTGAACATTAGAAGCATCAGTTGTGGCGTGCAAGAGAGACGATTGCGCTGGTATGGACATGTGGTGAGAATGGAGGAGGATAGCTGCGTGAAAAAGTGCCACACCCTAACAGTTGAGGGAACCCGTGGAAGAGGTAGGCCCAGGAAGACCTGGGCTGAGGTGGTGAGGCAAGACCTTCGTACATTGGGCCTCACCGAGGCGATGACTACGGACCGAGACCTTTGGAAATGGGCTGTGCGTGAGAAGACCCGGCAAGCCAAGTAAGATCGTTGCCAGTGCCCCTGGACTGGTTCTTGTGCGGGTGGCACATGAGATGCACCATTTTGAGCGTGGCCGTTGCCAGTACCGCCTGACTGGCTCCTGTAGGATTTTCGAGCGAGATCGTTGCCAGTGCCCCTGGACTGGCTTGTGCGGGTGGCACATAAAAGACACCATTTCGAGCGTGGCCGTTTTCGTGCGGGTGACACGTAAAAGCACCCACTACACTCTCTGAGTGGTTGGCGTTAGGAAGGGCATCCAGCTGTAGAAACTCTGCCAAATCAGACTGGAGCCTGGTGTTGCCATCCGGTTTCACCAGTCCTCAGTCAAATCGTCCAACCCATGCTAGCATGGAAAGCGGACGTTAAACGATGATGATGATGATGATGACTACATTCATTGTAATCAATAATTTGACGATTGATTTTTATGCAGATATCATTGGAGTAACTACTCTGTGTTTTGCTTTAAAAATTAAAGCAGTTGACATGACAGTGTAGACAAGACGTTCATTTCGCAATCATGTGATCCCAGGTTAGGCGTATCATGATGCAGTACCTTGGGCAAGTTTTACTGACCAAGGTTTCAGGTAGACTGAAAATTTTAACCCTGGCCATACCTAGCCAGAATATTTTACCTGCTTTATGCTCAAACTGGTCAGATCTCATCCCTCACACTTACTCTACAATGTTATTCTAAAAGTGAGTCACCACATCATCAAAATTTTGACACTATGAAATAATATCATGATTAATTGAAAACAATGTGAATAAGTATTACCTTTAACAGAGTGAAGGCACATGGCTTAGTGGTTAAGGTATTCGGCTTACAATCATAAGGTCATGAGTTCAATTCCCAACAATACATTGTGTCCTTGAGCAAGACATTATTTTACTTTGCTCCAGTCCACTCAGCTGGCAAAAAT